>NW_009637566.1:11871-46162 GCF_000690535.1 Cariama cristata | reverse complement strand
AGGAGGCTGAGGGGAGACTTTATTGCTCTTTACAACTATCTCAAAGGAGGCTGTAGTGAGGTGGGGCTTGGTCTCTTCTCCCAAGTAACAAGCAATAGGACAAGAGTAAATGGCCTCAAGTTGCACTAGGAGGTTTAGACTGGATATTAGGAATAATTTCTTCACTGAAAGAGTTGTCAAGCATTGGAACAGGCTGCCCAGGGACGTGGTTGTGTCACCATCCCTGGAGGCATTTAAAAGCAATGTAGGCACACTACTTAGGGACATGGTTTAGTGGTGGTCTTGGCCATGCTAGGTTGATGGTTGGACTCAATCATCTTAAAGGTCCTTTCCAATCTAAACGATTCTATGATTCAACCTTACCTCTCCGGGGAAGAGTCTTTAACTACCACGCCAGTCAGAGTATGCCATTGTTCTGACAATACAGTCTCCACTTCCTTACCATAGCTGCTGTTCTCAGAATTTTTTCTTGAAGGTAAAAGTTGATCTGTCTTGAGAAAGGTCAGGAATTATTAACCTTGGTGTTGGGTGTATCTTGAAAAACTGTAAAAGCTAGCCCTCTCTTCCTAGCTCTTCTCTGAACTATGTTCAGTGGAAGGAAAGGGACTTCATCAAGGGCAAATAATTCCAGCCTCAGAGTTATAGACCGCGCTGTGGAAACACTGCCTGCTATCCCACTGAAAGAGAGAATTAGACTACAGAATACCACTTAGATTTTAGATTACCACTGTTAGAGAAGACAAATATTACTTCAAGTAATTAACAAACTTGTCCAGGAGTCTGGAGAAAGAAGTCTTGGACTCTCTCTGTCTACTCCTATAAACATTTCTGAATTTCAATGTAAGTAGTCATGTATTGCGTAAAGAGGCTGTGCACAGAGAGATCCAGTTACCATACTCAGGACCAGGTATCTAGAGTTTAGACGTGCCACAATTTACTGTATGATCTAATGTCTGGCCCATAAGGTAATACTATTTCCCACAGCAGGTTCACAAATGCCCTTGCAGTTCTCTTGGGTACCATCACCATGGGGTGCTCTTTAAGGTTTCACCCCCTCTAGAGCCTCTGTGGTGATGAGGCACGAGTCAATCTGCAGTTCAAGTTCTGGATGTGAAGCACTCTGTTCTTCAGGCAGTTCTGCTTCTCTCATTGTTGAGGATATTCAGCTTCACCCGTGCTGAAGGAGAACCAGGTATAACACTCCAGACTCATGTTGTATCACCCCTACTGAATACTTGGCTAAGACCATAGGCACTACTATTGTTTCCATCCCATTTGTTCCAGTAAACTCCTTCATTTTGCCTCAGGTACCTACTGGGTTTGGGGTTGTTTGTTGTTGGGGAAGGGCTGGTTGGCTGGTTGGGGCTTGGGGTTGGTTCACATGGAAAAGCTGCTGCCAGGTTGAGCTAGGCTGTCTGCTACAATCATCAACTGGCACGAGCAAACAAAACCTGCTGATCTGGGCTAAATGTCACATACCAAGCATCACCTGGTCATGTATCAGCTATGTTCCCTGTATTTTTGAATACCTTTTATCTTGCATTATATTGCTAAAGATTCAAAGCAGATGAATTCATCAGGAATATAATCTTTAATCTCATCTAAAATGTATTTAGTCTTTGTGCTTATGAAGATATTTTATTCATTTGGTGGGTTTATTTCCTTATCAAGTATGTATTTTAAAACCAAGCTGCTGTTTTTACACCACTTCTCTATATTACTGCAAAGTTAATGTTTTAATAGGATTATTTTTATGTCAGCAATTCCACTAAGTGTTTCACTTTACTGGGCATCTGTCCAAGATCCCAGATAACTAATCTCTAAAAAGTGACCTACATACTTAACCATTGTGCCCATTCATAATTGACTCGTATTTTCTGTTTGATTTATACACAACGTCTCTTGTGCAATTGCATAAATCCTTACACATTAGTCAATTTTTTCTGTATATTAAGATTTTTCCAAGAGTAATTCAGACAGATAAAGTTACCCCATATCCTAACCAAAAATTAAGTTTACATTGACACTGTTAATCATGTTTTCCTCTGACCTAAATATAGTCTTTATGCAGTGCATAATAATCCCATGTAAGAGCTAGGGGATTTTTTTTCTTAGAATTTCAGCAGAGGTAGGCACTGGAATCAGATTTTTTTTTTTTTTTTTAACATAATCTGCTGTAAACTGATTCTTTCAGACTCTTTAGACTGGTTGTACAGTTGAAATTTTGTATTTTCAAAACCTTTGCAGGGGGCAGAGGAGTGGGTGAGGAAATGCTTTGGCCAGATTTAAAGTCTGTTACGAAACTTTAGAGGGCAGCTTTGATATAGTGCATATTTGCACAAGGTGCTTCTCCTCGCCTCTTGTGTGTTTTCAAGTCAGACAGTGAGACCTCTGCTGTTAGTAAAAGAAAAGAGCTCAGCTGTGTTAGGAGCTATGTTAGGATCCATTTCTGATCCCCAGGGTGCTAATGGCAGATGTGACAGACCAAGCAGAAGACTTAAGCATTTCCAGGGCCATAATAGTGGCTAAAGAAATGTAGCGTTTATTTCTTTCATTCTGGAAGGGGGAGGAGGGGCACACTGGAAACAGAAGGGCTTTGTCTGTGAAACCAGCTGATCTACTCAAACAGCAAGAGCTAATGTTGAATGTCATTTGAGCATAACGTTTGTGCCCTCAGGAATGCTCCAGTCTGGGGAAGAGATACACAACCAGATCTGACATTGGCCAAACCATCTATGCTGAAACCAGCTGGGACAGCAAACCAACTTTATAAGTTTTGCAGTCGTATACTACCGTGAAAGTGGATACCAACCCTCTTCAGACTGTCTCAGTTGCAACACAAACTTTAAGAACAGCTTTAAATTGTCACCAAGTTAACATTGCATTTATGACTGTAAACTGCATGGTATTAGTAACTGATTTAACTGTTAATTAAATTGTATAAACATTTTAATCAATCTCTTAATCAATCACAACAATTCTGGAACCATGTTATCTTTTCCTTTTTCATAGAACAGGCCCATTAACTTACCACATGGAAATACATTTGTTGTTCTAGATCTTGAGGTGACATCTCATTTACTTGGCTAATTCTCTTGAATGAGGAAAAAAAAAATTGGTTAGGTGCTCAGTTCAGGCTTCACAGAAGTTATGGAAAAACACTGCACTACACAGTCCTGTATAACCTATGCCTACAGACAGCCACTTGCAGACATGACTATGGGATGGAATACTATATATTCATGGTTGTAATGCAGAAGTGAGCAATTTATTAGAAAAGTGAAATCTATCTAGCCTGAAGAATGGATTTCCTTCATCATAGTGCCTTTATCTTTTCCTGTTTTCTGTATTCCCACTTTTTATACCATCCCCCCCTTTCTATTTCCAAAATGATATTTCCATATGCCTGGATCAGAATGGCATTATTTCCTTTTCCCTTCACACGATTACGTTTCAAAAGATGCTTAAGTTTTTTATTATATTTCTTTTCTGTGACCCAGAGGTAGTAACTACTGTGCTTCAATAACAGTATTTGTAATATAATTTTTAAAGGATTTAGGTAACATTCTATGATTATTAGAGTTTATATAAATCAAGATTAAATAATTCTCATTTTGTTTTTCATTAAATGGGACTATCAATCAGAAAGACACTATAAATTGAAAATTTGTCAATATGATTTTTTTTTTCCTGTTAGAAGTCTTTTGAATTATAGATCACTTATTATGAACTACATATTAACACAGGAATGCAGGAACAATAAGTTTGGTTCTCAATAGCCACAGAGCACCCCACCTCCCATCTCCCCCGGCCCTGGGATACAAGAAATTCTCTACTACTGTAATATCCTTTGGCTGCTTAATCAGTTTGGAAATAAAATGTAGACATTTATACTCCACAAGGTGTCACTCTAAAACAGCTGGAAAATATCATGTCTTCCCCCCACCCCACCCCCCCGAACTTGACCCAAAAGGGCAGAAATGACTCGCATTTCAAATTTAACAGAGTGAGGCTACCAGACTCTCTACTCAAAGCTACTACAATGCAACAGTAAAGGCAGTGGCTATTTTTTCTTGTAAACAGTGTATTTCAAAACCAGTCTATTTTGAACTTTTATGCCTAGCTGAAGTGCACAAAACTGTGAGCAACTGTTTAAATCTGGGACAGCATTCAGCAAGTATTTTATCAGGGTACAGTCTATTGCCCTTTAGTCAACTACTGTTGGCTTAGTGAAGAGACAGAAAATAACTTCAGACCTAACAGCTTAGGTCCGCAAGGTATTTAAGCTTTTTAATAAAATACACTGTGTCTATAAACACATGGTCCTTTTAAATAAATATGATGTATTCCATAGAAATTTGAACATCATCCCCAAAAATACAAAGAGTGTTCAGCAATAAAACTAACGAAACCTCATTTTCTAAGGTTCACCTGGAATCACTGAATTAATTCTCTGGAACCTAACAGGAGAGAATTCCAAGTTTTCTTATATCTAACAAAGCTTACATTGTAGCTTTTCCTTTAGTAAGTCTATGCCTTCTTTGGTAACCACCTATTTTCATGGACACATTTATCAACTTTAATTTAAATTGACCATCAAATTCAAAACATACTAGAAGTCAGACAAAGACATGACTGCCTAACTGTCATTTCACAGGAAATGAGATTAGTATTTCAAGAAAATGAAAGGTATCTACAAGAAAGGACACAGAATGTATGGAGCAGATCTGTTAGCGTGAGAGGGGTAACTACAGGTGACAATCTACACAAGATACAACAATAGAAACTGGAAGCAATTTTGAAATGTTAATGCTTTTCATCCTGTGCTCAATAGAGCAGAGCTCTGATCCCTGCAGACACCAACAGGATTCTTACACAAAAAATACAGAAGAAAAAAAAAAAAAGTCCAACATGCAAATTGACAATACCTGCCTGCTTGTGTTACTCTAACACTACAGCTCTCAAACACTTTGTTCACTCTATCCTGATTTTTTTTCCTGTTTCTCTCTGGCCATATTTCATTAGGCCCATTTCGAGTAGACACGCTTCAGAAAAGCTAATTAGGTCAGGCCTCAAATGAGAGAAACAGAAGAATGTCTGCTTCAAAGATCTCAACATATTCTGGTTGCCCACTTGTGTCACGAAGGCTGCAGTTCCAGGCCCATGTCCGGACCTTTGAAGTAACTGACAACTTCACTGGTAAAGAGGCAGGTGTGTAATTTCTTGTTTGTATGGCAGCTGACAAAGTTCTGAAAGCTTTTAGTTCATAGAACCAGGATCTTTGAGAATCTAGGTCTTCAAAACCAATTTCATCAAAACACCCCAGTATTCATTAAACCTAAAAATGTGTTTGCAGTTCTCTCACTTCTGTAAGAATTAATGAAAACTTGAAACATGATAAATACCTTGCTGAAATTGAAAAAAAATATATATCTTTAAGGAACTTTAGAAGAAGCAGATCCTATGGTGGTCTGGTGGTCTTGTTGCAGCTTTTACCTAGTATGAGCACAGCCACATTTGAGGGTGGAAAAGAAAAAAAGTCATGAAAATGAGACCATTAAAAGCCTCATTCAAGGCCATTTGGAAATTATATTTTTGAAACTACAAAACAAAAACAATGACTTGGCTAGGTAACCAGATTTCTGAATTGTGACATTTTTATAGTTATAATTCCATTCACAAGATGTATTAATCATACCCGATTCCACTGACATGGCTATTAAAGGAGAGGAAAAACCTCAGCAGTTACCATAACAAAGACACTTCCTTCACTGTTTTTTCCATTCAAGTCATGCATAATACAATGAAGTTATTTTTTTCCTTAGTCTACACACAGCATTCAACACTCATATTACTCTCTTTCTCTTTGAGACTTTGTGCATATACAGAGCTTCTGCTTCCTAAGTATGTCTAATAAGCAAGTTGCAACAAGGAAGCTCTATCTCAGAAGTAGAAAAAAAACAGAAACCTGAGAAAACGGACTAGAAAAGATTTATTACAGACAGAATAATAAACTGATTTTTGCTACCTGCCATTGCCAGTCTGCACGAGATACTATCAAATTGCCCTAGAAATAAACTAATTCATTTTCTTCAGATTTTAAATTAAGCGAATACTAGAACTAACACAACTTTTGCTGGAATAATGAAATTGTTGTTGTCCCTCATCTAGAAGAGCCTCATAATGCCTTAAAAAAAAAAAACCCGAACAAAACTAAACCCACTCCCCATAAGACAATATTTTATACAAGAATGCTGACAACCAAAATGCAGCTACTTCTATCAGCTGCCTAACAGCTCAGCATTCAATGCATTCTTGTCATGTACACACCTATGCAAAAAACACCAAGTGGATAAAACACAAAAAAACTGTGGGTAAAATGAGTCAATCTGAACCAGAAGCTGTGCAGACCCCCTTTGTTTTCTTTGAAGTGATACTTCATTCAGAAAAGATCACACTGGATTTAGCCATTGCACTGATGTCTGCAGGATAACAGTACAGATCAGCAATTATGTTCGGTAAGAATGGAAGGAAAACCCTAGAGAACCAAGTGGGCGACAACAGAGCTTGCACTCCTTAGGACTGTATCAGCACAGGCAGAGAAATCTACAATTATTCTTGTAAACAGAAAACAAACAAACAAAAAAACCCCCCCCCCCCAAAAAAAAAAAAAAAACAGACCCAAAGAAACCAAACCCATGCAATATACTTATTTAAATCCCTTTTTTCCCCAAGGTCACAACAGCTGAGGCTGTTTTAGACAGTCAAGAGACAGCTCTGCCTGGACAGCCTAGAGATTTCTCTTTCTAACTCTGCTCCCCACTCTATTTAGATGGGGAAGAAAACAGCTATGACTCAAAGCTGTATCTTAAGAGGAAGCTGACTATTACACTCCTCATCACCCACAACTCTAGGAGGTTGAAGACATTTTTCAAGAGACCATTTCCCCTAAGCTACATGAAATTCTCTTTGAAAGCAAACAAACATACATCCACGCAGTCCTGTGTACACCTTCCTGTAAAGGCAGATCCTCTAGCTATCCGTCTCAAAGAAATTTGCACACACTTGCATGGTTTCAGCAAGCAAGAATAGTTTCATATCATAGGGATGCAGTTTTCTTACAGAAAGAAAAATCACAATTATTTCAGCCTTTTTTTTTTTCCTGGTACTGAAAAAAACAAAATTTCTGGCTGTGATAAATCAAAGCTTGGGAAGTGCTCAAATTCTCTTGTAATAAACAAACTCAGATTCATCTAATGTTTCCGTACTAAGAATAATACTGTGTTCAAAAGGCCTTTCTCCTGCACCACACAAAGCCCTCTGTTTCACAAATCTGAATTGGAATCAGATTCCTGTGGAAATTATATTGGTATCTGAAGCTCAGAGCTATGTTTTTATTAGAGAAGTAGGTGCTTCCCAGACTTGTAAAATGAGACAGTAACATAGCCATCAAGTAAGATAATTAAGACTGAACACCTCTTCAGTTGCTACTTGTGCATTCTTAGCAACCTCTGAGAGTAGAAATAGCATCAAATTGTCAAAAAAAAGGCATTAAAATTAACGACACACACATGCTACAAGACAGAAGGTGGTTTTTGTCCTTGTGGTCAAGAAGTTCTTTGGAAAGAGTACTGAACCCAAAGCCTGGTTCAACTGGGAACTGAAGTAGTAAAATGGGCACAGAAGGCAAGACCTGATACTCACATGAAGCACAGCAGCCACTGATACTGTGTTTCCTGCGGTATGTGATTGACAACCACATCACAGACCTTTCAAAAAAATCAACAGTTAGTTTGCATGCTTGCACTGTATAATTTTGGATGACAATCCTTTTAGGAAAAGGGATGGATCTATTATTTACACAAAGAATGAGACATGAAGAAACTCAAAGGGACAGCTTTTCCAGCCATTGTCACTGAAGGAAACAATTTGAGCTGAGTGTCTGATCCACTTGGTAATTCTCTGCAAAAAGATTGTTTGGCCTTTGGATGAACCAGAAATGGTCACAAAGTGAAGAGACAAACAAAACGCAGAAAGCAGTTTCCTCTCTCTCCCCCATCAAAATGTATCCTCAGGAAAAAGAACAGTAACTGATTTTGATAAAAACCCTAAGATTTACTCTAAGAACTTCAACACAATCCTTATAAACTTCTCTTGGCCTGGTGTCCAGAACGTGGGTGCCATTATACAAGCATAGGCAGTTTCGCCCAGACTGTCAGGCAACACAGCTCCTAAAATGTGTTAGTGTCACCTCCCAAGAACTTTGGCAGTTATGAATTCAGACTCAAGTCAAATTTCAGTTTTCTTCCATAAAGAGTAAGAAGTAATGATGATCAGTTCCAGCCATTTTCACTTTTTCTGCCCTTGGAGAGGAGCACTAGAAAGCACAGGACTTACATGCACAAATGGAAGCTTGTTGGACAGCAAGCTGAAAGAAAAATTCTCTTCTCATTCATAGCACTTGTGCATCTACTCCGGATTTCAGTGCTGACCTACATTCAGCAACATGACACTGACCTAGAATAAAATGAGTGCCACAACTGATCTAAAACTTCAGAGGCCGATACTGACACTTTAGAGAGAAAAAATAAACTGAAGGAAGAGTTAATATGACTTATTTTCCTTTATAATCAAAACTTATTTGTATATCCTAGCATATATCCTATCTATCACTTTAATCCTCTGATATACTGCTTGAACAGAGACCCAGGCTCCAGCAGTCTCACCTCACTTAAGTATTTTGGTACCCATCTCATGTAAGCATTTTGGTATTATTTCTCTGACAAACCCCAGTGGTACACTGACTTTTCCTTCAAATCTTCGTTTAATCTCAGGGAAGTCTCTCAAAAAGTTTTCAATGTACATCTCTCAAACCAATTCAGAACTGGATTTATTGTTTTAAGTAGTAATTTTTGCAGTAGCAATTTGACAACAGATTCTTGGCATTTGTGCAGACCTGCCTTTCCTCATTTTCAAATAAGTTCTTTCCTTCACCACAAGATGCATCTTGGTTCTAATTTACCGACTGTACATCTTAAATGTTCTTATTCACCAAACTCACTCATTCTCACTTTAAAATACAGAAATGTGTGTTGCTAATTCTGTCAAAATTAATGCTATACCAAACTGAATTACTGAGAATGAAAGAATAATGTATCATAAACTTTTCTTTTTTCCTAGTCTTGGTCTACATCGGCCAGATTTCATGCAGTCGACTTTTCTGAAGCAGGATACTTTTCCCTGGTGCAGATAAACAGATCAAGTAGAGTTCTCTGTAATGACCAAACACACTCCAAGAGGATATGGGTTTAGCTCCCATTATTAACAAAGCACCCTCCCCCAGACAAGTAATTATTTAAATAAAAAATAAACATTAATTAAAAGTATTAGCAAAGAAATGACTGTAGACTACATAGATGTGGAACAGACAAGGTTTCCTCCTGTTAAATTTTTAACTACAGTTAGTACCAGATACTAGTGGGAAGAAAAATTTTTACTGGAGAGACATCCACCATGCGTCCAAGTTTCTTTCCACTTAAGTTTCCAAATCCCTTGAGAGTCAGGAGCAATGCCTACCTGCAACAGAAAACACATTCTAGTGACAAAGCCACAACAAAAAAATTTGCCAGACACTTTTGTTGTAGTTTAGAGGCTGCAACATGGACCTGCAGACTGTACTCATCCTGTCCAGCTTTAACAGAACCTTTGACTTCTGCCGACTTTAGCACTTAAGTTGTATTTTCACAGTGAAACAGGTATTTCAAAGTTTACTTTACTTTTGTTCCAGACCTGCAGCTAAGCCTGCGGGCCCGAAAGGCAGCCCATTTCCTTTTTAAATTAACTGATATGGCTGCAGCAAGTGAGAGATAATATCTCTTCTTACAAATGGTCTCACTTAGGTACCTAGTGGGATCTTCAAAAGACTGGAGAAAGTTATCCTGTGTATTTCAAGTAATTTGGGAAAGCTAAAAAAAAAAACAGATTAAAAGAAAAAAAAAATACACACAGCCCCACACCCCAAGACTGAAGATTGGGTTAAATGTGAATTCAGCTTAAATTAAGTAAAGAAGTCTCAGTAACTTTAGTAATGGTATGATTCCATCCCTCCCCTCCTCCACACACACACACACTCTCCCTAGTAAAGCCAATTAAGTAGGAACTAAGCTTTTCTTCCTACTACATCAGTAAGGCAATGGTGCTACTAGTTCCAGCAAAACTCCCAAATACTCTGCTCATAGACTGTAGTGGCCAACAAACAATTAGATCATTCCTGAATTAAAGAAATACCTGGAAGCAATTTCACATAATCACTATTTTCTTTCAAAGCACAATGGAAAGTTGGCACATACTGCATTTACCAGAACCGTAATCTGGTTTAAGCATGGGTTTATTTTAAAAAAATCTTCAGCTCTCACCTATAGGCTATTCTAGAACCCTGTGAATCAGCAGATAGTTACTGTTTATTGGAAAGCTTCCTTCTTTAAGTCACCTTTACTTCCTCTCAGTACTTTACAGAAAGTAAGAAAAGAACTACGCCATCAGCCTTTGCTATAGGCAACTGTCTACAACCATCCAGAATCTAGAACATGAAGTATTCAGGATGCAACGCTGAATTTTGATATATAGACCTCTAATAAATCAAATATTCTACAGACTACAGAAAATTTAAATAAATATCAGCCATAAAACAGACAGCTTCTTTCAGGTATTTACAATATACTTAGCATAGTGTCACAAGTTTAGGCATGCTTTTTTTCCTTTGTCCTTTTCCAGATACTCACAGGTTTTAAAGCATCTCAAATAACGAGGCGTTTAAAGGAAATCAGACGCTACACAGGTTAAACAACATGGTTCTATTAAAAACTATCTTTAACCATGGCACTCAGTGACAGCAATACAATACTTTTTTTCCACAAAGCAACTAATATAAAAATATGCCATAAAATCATTTGTAGACTAGTATGCTAGTACATACATGTAATCATAACATTCTTTTATAAACTCTTTCCTGAGATACCTTGAGTTGTTTGATTTTGTTGGATGCATTATCTTTATGGTTAATCTAAAACAATTGTAAAATATTTTGTATGTGCAGGACACTCAGTAACATGTAAAAAGTAGTATGTAAATATATGGCAAAGAAACAGCTCTTAGAAATTATGCGCTTTTTTACTTTGTTACTTTTTTTTTAACATTTGGCTCCTTGGGAGATGGAAGGGAAGAGCATGAAAAACCTGACATTAGAGCTATGAATTGACAAAAAGCAGGAAAGCATTTCAGGAATGTTAGGAGTTGGAATATAATATAAATGACACAAAGAGAAAGCCATAATTCATGTTGGCTCTGTATTGCATTATAAAGCAACTGGACATATTTTAGTCAGTTCACAGTATAATAAATATTTTTACTAATCTGTTTTGGAAGAACAAATGCGTTTTAGGGTTTCAAGCTCCTCTATAAGTTTCTTGTTCTGAACTTCTAGCACTGCAACACGACTCTCCAGACATTTTATATATTCTTTCTTCCGACGTCGACATTCTTTAGCAGCTTCCCTGCAAAAAGCAGAAGTAAAAAGTGCAAACAAAAAAGCCATTTGCATGCCATTAGAAAGCTCAGCAGAGTATGGAGACTATGACAGAATTCCAAATTTTGGAATATCTCCCAAATCAGTCTGAAAACACTAAGCAAAACTGGGTTCCACAAGGGCCTCAAGTGTCTCTTTCTCAAGTTCATATGGCAATCTGTAGAATTGCTTCCTCTCATGCCTTGATTAAAGTTCGTAATAAACGAGGTCCAAATGAAAGACAGTTATTCTGCTTTATGACAATAAAGATCTTTGAGGGCCTTGAGTTCCTCAATGAGAGTCTTGTTTTGGTTTTCAAGCACAGCCACACGATTTTCAAGACATTTGACATATTCTTTCTTCTTTCTGCGACATTCTCTGGCAGCTTCCCTGGAACCAATACAAGGCAAATGACTACAGGAACAGCCACGATATGGCAAAGACTGCATAAATGAAATTACCTGCAATCCCTGCAGTTCCACAATAGCAACAACCAACAACAACAACTGTTGGATTGCATAAACAGAACAGCAGATAATAGCCATAAGCAGTAACATGGTTAAAATACAATTCAAAACAACTAGAACTTGAAACAAATTCAGCATCAACAAACACAAAGATAGAATTAATACACAGAGGAACTGAGAAAAACAGTGAGTAAATGGTAACATATGGACTTGAATTGGACTAAACAGTAAGACTGAAAGCAGCATTTCTTCTTCCAGTCACATTCCATTTTGTGTGTTTATCAGGAGTATTATCTTCTGCAATCAAAATCTTAAAACCAAACCCAAAGAATTTACTTTCAGAAAACACAAGAACACTACCCTCTTCAGATAAAAAGCTAGATGCCAAGCTTACAACCTCCTGTAATTTTTTTACCTTAATGTAACAATCTGCAGTAAAATTTAAGTCCAAACAAATACTATTTATTAGTATTTTAGAACTGTCCCCCTGGGCATATTTCAACCACGTGCATCTGGGTTTTCTGTGTTGTTCCTGGCAAATAGCAGCCTGGAGCCATTCTTATAGTTCTGCTCAGAATTCTGTTATATTGAAGCTGAACACTTTGGGTAGTATTTTCAGAAGCATGTGACTGAATAAGCATTCAATTTCGGAAGAAATTTTAGAAGCCCTGGGAGTTCACTCCTTTAACATCTTGGAACGTGATCAATTGTCAAATTGCAAGAGTGCAACTTTCCAGCAAGTTATATGAGAGATAACACAGATGCTTGTTTTAAAACTGAAGAGAGGAGAAACAAAAAGAGGCACAACAATGCAGCAGTCCTCATAAGCAATTTAAAATAAAGGACAGGCATGAGAGCAAAGCAATACCATTAATTCCATCATAAGATAAGTGGCTATTCAATGTACTGGAGATCTGCATAGCAGACTATTTCTCCATTAATCTAACTGCCATTGATAATCGTGGCTACACATTTAAAAAAAAGGAGTCGTCCCCTAAAATAGCAAGAATGCAAAGAGAAAGACTGGCATTTACAGCATACAGTCAAGTCCATGCCAACCAATTAAAAAACACACAGCCACCTCACACAATATGCCTCACAAAATGACAGGGGCACTGCACAATAACTTATCCCAGGAGCCAAGTATTTAGGAAAGTTTATAATTATCATACCATCCCAGAATAAGTCCTCTTCACAGCATCATTAATAGACAGCTGCTAATGAGATCCTCAGATATTATCCTAACCAGTTCTTTGCTGGGATGGTTCAAAATGAGCAAACCCATACTGGTCATTTTACTGTTAGTAGGAGCAGGGGAAAAATCAACAATAAGTATACCTCCAGATCATCACAAAAATTATCAGAAAGGGACAACGCTAATACTGATTTCTGAATTACCATAATATTTTCAAACTAAAAATCCATGGTGATAAGGTCAACTCTAACTTTCCAGAGTTAACAGCCAATACTCAATGCTATAAGGATGTGGGATGACTGCAAAGAATTTCTTGTCTTCCCTTCATCAATCACAGACAGCGCTTATGACCTTAAGAAGAAAACTTCATTAGAATGTTTTGGGGTTTTTTTTGCAACACTATTAATTGTTGTATAGTCTTACCTATTTTTCATAAGTCTCAGCTCCCTCTTGCGTGTTGCCTCTTCTGCGAGCTGCTGAGGGCTATGCAAAGTCCCTGGTGAGGCTGCCATTACCACTCCCTGAGGTAAGGTAGTAGTGGGAGTTCGAATCTGGTAAGCTGGCATGTCTCCAGTGGCAGCTGTATAAAATAATCATATTTTAAACTTTATGGCAAAGAAGAACTATGCAAAAGACTCTCTGCAAATAACAGATTTCTGTTGATGAGTTATCCAGGATCCTTGCTACATAAAATAACTCACAGGCCTGTAATGTCACAACTGTATTTGTTATCTTACTAGCTTTTATTTCCACACTGTAACATAACTTATCTAAATTGCTCCAGCATGTGGCCCTGCTAGCCAGCCAGACTGAAGCCTGTGAAAGCTTCCACATGGCTCTTTTCAGAAAACATAGAGAAAGCTGTTTGAGAAACACTGTCAGAGCATCCACACTTATTTCCTGTTTGCACAATCGCGTGAAGAGACGGTCCTGCTGTTGCAGCCACCGAAGTTTATATGCTACCTCTGTCCTCTAACAGAGGTTTCAGGAACCAACTTGGTTCAGAAGTCAACTTTCTCCTCCTTCCCTGTGATAGCAACAGTACCAGCCTTACTGCCTCTCCTTCCTTTACAGCAGCAGTTTGGCAACCCTTGGAAAACCAGTGAGAGCTGCTGTTGCCAAAATGAAAAGGAGCAGACAAGTGCTCACGGTGAACAGGAATCTGTTCCTTGAGCAAGAGGACCACAAATAGGATGCTGCAGCATTCGCAGGCAAGAAGGGGTAGCAACAGTTGCATAGGAAGGGGTGTAGCTACACAGTAAATCAGAGAGCAAAAGTTCAGATTCAGCTCCTGAACCTACCAGTTTCGAGCTCCCCCCAAGCTAGATGGAGATCTGAAATCTGACATGGTATTTGGAACAAATACCTTTCTGATAGTCTCACCTTGTTTCTGTATTTCTGAGGTATTTTGTTCCTACATGATGCACTCCAGCTTTAAACACTGTGACATTCCTAAGTACCTGTGTCTTGTCTGACAAGGCGGGGGGAGGGGGGGTAAAGTAAACAAAAAAAAAATGTATCCCTCTTCAAATTATAAGCAAGTACTTATCTATTCATTTCCATAACTATTTTATATTGTCATAGAACAAAACTTCAAAATTTGTCATTGAAGCAATTGAATATAATAGATGAAATTTCAGGAGCTGTTATGTTATACTTAATTTATACATTAATTCTTTAAAGCAATATGCTTTAAATAATGGAAAAACTTAACTTGTGTCATGGTTTAACCCCAGCCAGCAACTAAGCACCACACAGTCGCTTGCTTGCTCCTCCCCTCAGTAGGATGAAGGAGAGAATTGGAAGGGTAAAAGAAAACTCATGGGTTGAGATGAGAACAGTTTAATAATTAAAACAATAATAATTTAAAAATTGTAATGAAAATAACAAAAAGAGAGAGAAATAAAACTCAAGAAAAACAAGTGATGCAAATGAAAAACAATTGCTCACCAACAACCAACCAATGCCCACCCTGTTCCCCAGCAGCAGCCCCCCCAGCCAGCCTTCCCCCTAGTTTATATGCTGAGCATGACGTCATATGGTATGGAATATCCTTTTGGTCAGTCTGGGTCAGCTGTCCCAGCTGTGTCCCCTCCCAGCTTCTTGTGCACCCCCAGCCTACTTGCAAGCAGCATGAGAAGCTGAAAAGTTCTTGACTTAGTGTAAGCACTGCTCAGCAACAACTAAAACATCAGTGTGCTATCAACATTATTTTAATCCTAAATCAGAAACACAGTACTATACCAGCTACTAGGAAGAAAATTAACAGTCCCAGCCGAAACCAAGACAACTGGGAAAAATAAAATGTAGACAAAAACACTTTTGGGAGGCTGATGGATAGAGCAGTAAAGAGACATCAATTAACTACAGGGGGAAAAAAACTAAAAGCTAAACTTAATAAAAGATTTACTATTATTCTTATTAAGTCAATGCAGGTGCTTCACCAATTAAATACAAAAAATAGGATCAAGCTGTGTTTAAGACTAGAATTCCACAGCCATGTTCTGAAATCATTATCAGCTTAAACACTTTGCACCTCCCCCCCTCTCTCGGTCCTTCGGGTAAAAGTGTTTGTGGAATTACAAGATGAACTGGACTAGTGAACTGACCTGGGTTAGGGATAATCCCCTGGGGATGGGGGAGGGAGAGAGAAATCATCCCAGGACAGCTCTGTGACCACTAGCAGGCAGCTGCCATGAACACAGGGCTTGGTCTTCTTGTACATCTATCTACAGGAGAATTACTTAACCCTTTCTTTAAGTTCTCCGCATCTCTTTGTGGTCCCAGTTATGTCAATGGGATGATACTTCAGCTCACTATTTATAGAAATGGAATTTTAGAAATTCTTCAGGCTCATCTTTATGTTTGCCACATTACATACATTTTACAGACTCTATGGTAAGAGCTATCTTTTTCTCTCTCTCATCACTAGGTAAAAAAGAGATGTTATCTTAGTTTGCATTAGCCGCAATGAATTAGAAATCCAAGTGAACCATTTTGTAGATCAAGACACAGGGAAAGACCCATAACCCAGGTCACCTCAGCCTGGCAAGATCAACTACTTTGTTGTCTTTGTTTGATCTACACTCAGATGTTAGCTAAACAGGACTTACTGATGCTGTTGTTAAGAGGACTCAGTGTAACAATGTACCTGCAACATGGCTTAACAAAAGCCAGTCCCTACCTCAGCTGCGATCAGCAAACACCACTGTAAGTAACAACATGTTGCATGAATAGTTTGAGCAGGTTCCAGCACTGTCTGTCCCCGCCTAACAGTTGGCTCACTTATAAACCTACCACTGTGTTAAGAGAGATAAATAACCATTTTCGTCCTATAGACCTTGTAAGCCCAGACACTGCAGTTACAGTAGAAAAAAAAAAAGCATAGCATTGAATAGCATTGTCAAAGTATCTTTTAGTTGTGCAGCGATATGTGCTTTACAATACATTATTGCAAATCAATTATTTAGAAATCTGCAAAAATTTTTGTATAATATCTCAAAAAGTTACAATAAAATACTGTTTCCCCCAAAAAGACATTAGGAAAGATGAAACAGGCTTTAAGCGGGGGGGATAAAATACCCCTGAAAAAATTCATAGTTTCAGTCTAGTAATGTATCTACATATTACAGAGAAGGGTACCTTCCATTTCAGCATCAGAGACAAAAATCCCACATACCTTGACCAGACTGACAAACCTCTGTGGCCATTTCTACTGAAACTCCATGGAGGTTTGGTCATTCCTAGCGTATCAGACATAGGACTGAGACTGTTAACAAACCAACAAACCTGGAGATGGTGTGTTGCCCTAATACATTGCCCCAGGTCATCTTTTTTTTTTTCTCCTTAAAATTGCAAGGGAGTACAAAGTCACTGAAAACCTGAAGCTTTGAGTTGAGACTTACAAAAAGGAAATTATTAACAGGAAGACAAACGAACAAACAAAAAACCAACCAAAAACACCAAACCACATTCAGAAGAGTACAACTAACCCTGTGAATTAAGCTCTGAGAAATTAAAAAAAAAAAAATAAATAAATTAAAAAAACCTGCAAACAAACAAACAAAAAAATCAACCAACCACCTTTTATCAGCAGATTCTTGGAAAAAGTAACTTGCCGAACACTAGAGAGCATCCCTGCACTTGAGTTCTTTCAGTGACGATCCAGGAGTAAAAAGCCTGATGCATGCTATGTATTAGTACGCCTATTCTGCCCTTCTGTGAGTCATAATGATGGGACTAGATTATCAAAGGCTTTTTAACTTCACCACTGAACTGGCTAAACAAGGCATGAATCATTATCCCTTTGAGCATAAAAAAAAACCCAAAACGTCGACTTGGAGCAGATAGTTATCTTCGGATTCATGAAACTATATGTACCAGCAACGAGCAGCAGCACGTAGGTACCGGCTGCGAAGTGGTTAACATTACAGATCTGCCGGAGGCAACTGACGAAGCAGAAAGGAACTGACTAAATCGCAGCATGACTTGGAGCTGACGTCAATGTGTATCTTGTTTGGAGTTTAACTTTTCCAGTTCCCTACTGCAACACGATTCCAGGAAACCTAATGACGTCAGCCTTTTGAACTCAATTAGCTGAGGAACAGACCATTTTAACAGTGGAGGAGAAAACAAGCAGGCGTTACAATACTTAAAATAATTGCTCTCCAAATTTGTTTGCATTCAGTATTTTCTTTAATAATGAAAACATAGGGTTTATTTACACTACTGAAAAAATGCACATCTTTTCTCTTACAGCTATGCTTAAGCCTATTTCAGTTATCAAATCTGAAATGTTTACTGCTGAACAAAAAAGCAGTGTCATTTTTACAAAATAAAAAACAATCATAAACATAGTAACATATAGGACTATCTCCACCATAAAGAAGAACTTAAAAGAAGAGTGGTGGATTTTTCAGCAAAATCCTGCATCATACAGTAAAGATTAGTTATCAGAATTAATCTGTGCAAGAACTCATGCACTAACAGTGATTTTTCCCCCAAATGAAACTGTTAAAATTGCCCTGAAATCCTACACTGACTAGATATAACCAGAAGCTATTTGTACCAGTTCTGAAAAATGAAAGAGTTACAGCAACAGGTTCAAAAGAAAATGTCACAAATAACAACTAAGCACTGCTTAGACATCCAAAAATATCATGTAAAAGACTAAAAATTTTTACCTGTTTCATCTCCTGTTACAGCCATGATCACCTTCTGCACACACGATCCTCCTGTTCCTCTACCAGAGCTCAGCATGAACTGTTCCAAACTAGCAAGCATGTGCAGGATTACAAGCAAGAGCACTGACATCACAGTGACCTCACTTGCTTACCACTGTCATTAATACACTCTGTCGCTGGAACAGCTCACTGAAACTGCAGCCCAAAGAACTCCTTTTCCAGTAAGCCTTTTTTTTCTTCCTCTTCCATATTTCTATATGCCTAGCTTTGTTCTTTTCTCCTGAATTTTGCATAAAGCTACAGAAAGCACTCACAAAGCTGGCTGTAAAGCAAGACCTGAAAATTCACAGCACTGACTGACAGAAATTAATACATGGCTCTAGAATTCATTAATGAATCCGAATGATAAAATCATGATTGGATAGAAAACAGGAAAATTTTAAAAATATGTGCAATTGTTTTGATTGGAGCAGTTCCACTAAAAGGCAGAGAACTCTGTCAGACAGACATGCAAGACAGGGAAGCTTAACAAGCTATAACAAATAAGTAAATGAAAGGCAAAAGCTCCTTGCTTTGGGGGCGGGAAGCCACAATCCACTCTTAATTTCAGTTGAAAGCTTCAGAAAAGATTGAAGAATGCTCTGAAAAAATTCAGTCAACTTAAAGCTAGTGATTTCAGATGCTGTAACAGGCAGAACAGTAACTCTGGGTAAGGGCTACCTCTCCCCCTTTCCCTCCTTTTTCAAAATAAGTCCAAGAGATTTGTAAAATCTCAGATCTAACAGAGTTATGTCTCATTTACATCAATTTAAATTAAATTTAAATTAATTCAGAACAACAGTCCAGGCACTGGTCTGTATGTAGGGCATAGCAAACTTCTAAGGCCTTTGTCTGTAATAAACAAATTCAGACTGGTAATTGGTCAACTGTGAAACTATGCCAAGGACAGCAATAATGGAAGCATCAATGCAAAAAAGGAGTGCCCTCTGATTACAGGACCACATGAACAGAAGATGAACAGATGAACTGAAGCATGCAAGAAATTCAAGCCAGAGATCTCAAATATCACTGATCTTATCACTGACCATATTATGAAAACACACATAGATCCCAACAGAATGATTTTTGATACACCTTTTCAACACTCATTTTCACTAATAATTAAACACTTTCTTTTGCTTCAGCTAGCAAAAAAAAAACTTTAACCTGTGTTAGGAAACTGTCAGGACATTGGAACTGCCTCTTCTTTTGCCTATGAATGTAAACTTGCAGCAAATGAAATATCACATAGTTGGATCAACACCTTTGGTACTTTTACACTAATCCTTCTTCCCCATCACAGGTTATCAGAAAATATCAGGCACAAGGCTTATGTGATGCCATCCATTATTACATGAGATTCATTAACATGACTGTGGAAAAAAATATAAATACATATGCTATCTGAAAGATTCTGAAACAGATCTTTTCAGCCCTAGGACTGACAGTTGTATTTTTTTTTTCTTTTACTTCTATGATTATTACAAATAAAATTTATATACTGTCTACCCAAAATCATTATAAAAATATACATAAGCGGAAAGATTACTAAGTAGAATGTTGTTTCCTATAACCTGTGCTATCATGACATTAAGTGGACAGTCAACTACAAAACATACTTAAACGACAAATGTTCATAAACTATATTCTTACAGACTTTCTAGCATAAGCAAGATGACCTGTAGTAAGGACGTATTAGAGACCTGTACATTGAACTAACTCCATTGTTTCACTCCATCCTGAATAACTCAAGTTTGTTAACTATACATAATTATTATCATAAAGAGATCTGTATTACTGTAAACATCCCCAGGTGCTTTCATACTCTTTATATACTCTTTTTTTATTAAAAAAATTTTTTTTAAGCTCTTCCAATATCAACAGCGTGTTTAATAAGTTGAAACCTTTTATTTTCTCATCATCTCTGAATTCACGCTTACTTACTATTTCCTTTGTGTTTTTCCCTGTATATGTTATGTAGCATTTTTCTTCTGTGTTAACAGCTATGAGCATCACTAAAGCACTGGACTTTGTTCAGGCCAAAGGAACAGAGAATTGCAGGAAGTCAACTTCTCTGAGCATGCACAAAGAACAAATCAATTTAACTAAAAGTATCTAGAAACTTCCAGAAACAGGATATATCAGGTATTCAGTAACCGTCTCTGAATCCATTTTGAAAGTTTTCATCACAGGCAAGACACTTAATGAGCTATACCATCAAGTAGTCGAGCCCATCACTGAGATTGAACAGGGGGGTTAGAGGACAGCCCTGTAATGAAGAGTCTGTAAAGGAAGGCCCATCAAGTGAAATTCCCAAGGACTGAAATGCTGCCAGATACAATCCCTAAGTTCTGTGCTTCTTCACAGACTGGGAAGGTTTGAAGAAACAACTGAGGAGCTACACTCTCTGCCTCCACCCCCAAAACTCTAAAGAATCAAAATGATAAATACAAAATACTACACAGTCAACCTGGAGAGACAGAGAAGTCTTCTAATTTAAGGCATGTGTACATATGCATATAGAAAACGTATCAGATTCATACTCAAAAAACATGTACTACCAGAGTGGGAAATTTGTTTGGAGGCCTTGAAATGCTTCTGAAAAGTCTTGGGAAGACAATATATTTCAGCAAAGAAGTTACCAGAGGCAATGGAAGAATTCAAATTTGACATCATTATTTAGCATTGCCTCAACAAGTTCAGGTTATCTACAAGCTATCAGCTTTATTCACATCCTGAGCTTCCTTTACAGCAAAGGGAGAGAAACAGCCACTTAAAGACAGAACTTACTTCAAACATCCATATTAGGGTAAAACAAGCACCTCAATCTGGACTTCACCAACTGTCACTAATATCTGTGTCTACATTTAGTTGATGACTCTCATCCACTCCATGAATACAAACTTAAAGTCTTCCTAGGTCTTCTCATGGTTTATTTCAGATAGCTCTTTTGGCTTAAGAAAGCATCCATACAGCCCTCTCTCCCTACTCCTCTGTATCAACTAATTAAAAAAATAAAAAAGAAAAAAAGGGGGGGAAAAGAATTCCCTATATCCTCCATGGCAGCCATTAATTTAGTGTCTCCATACAAAAACCTCTTCCCCATTTTCAAAGCTTTTCATCAGCACAATGCAAATCCCAACCCTACTTGCCCTGGTACCAGTAAGAATCCAAGATACCTTTGGTTCTCAGTCTCCCTCAGCATTTCCAAAAGACTGGGAACAGCAGAAGGAAAAAAAAAAAAAATCGTGCACAAACTACAGTAGGATCCAAGAATCACTATTTACAGTCCAATTCACATATGTGCATTTCATAGGACCCACAAAGTATCCTTCTGTGAGAAAATTAGCTCCAGTAAACAATCTCCTTTCTAATAACTACAAGAGTCGTAAGTTGCAAGGAAATTCTGCCCTAAACATATCCAAAGAACTTCAGAACTTGTGTTTTGTTAAGGTTGAGTAACTGCTGAAAAAAACTAATTAGTTTCATATATTAAATGAGATGCACCCTCAAAGTCTGGACAAGAGAATTCAAAGCAGAAAGTGATTTTATGCTGTTATTTCCTCTTCATAACTTCAAAAGAAGTAGCTGCTTTACTAAGCAGAGAAACTAAGTCTCCTCTCAAGACTGTCTCTCATCTTGTTATGCGTAATTATTTTATTTATTAGTGCAGTAATGTCAACACAAAATAAAAATATATGAAAAAACTAAAATGCACTAGACTAATAAAATATACCTTGAACAACAACTTGGCTTCCGGGAACAAAAAACTGTTGTGTGCCATCAGGTGATTGTCCTGCATATTGCACAATGGTAGCACCTGGCTGAGGAGCTCCTGAATTTGTCATTGCTAATGCCTGTAGTCCATGGATACCATCAGAGGCTGGATTAGAAATCTGGATTGTACCACCTTGAGTTATAGTAACTAAACATAAAAAGAAAAAGAAAAGTTAGGCAATAGAAAGAGATACAACACATGTTAAAAAGCACCTCTCCCTTTTAAAATGAACATTGTCTGATAGGACTCCTGGTCTTCTCCTTGCTTAAAGATCAATTGTACAATTAAGGCTTACATAATGCTAATGCTGATTTCCACAAATATAAAGCCTCTTGTGTAGCACACACCATGTGTATAACAGATAAAAAGCACGGTTCCACATGTTTTATGTCTATGCTTCCAGAAATATGGTCTCCTAGTTTTAACACAAGAAAAAAAGAAAAAAATAGTAGCTCCTAGTCATACAGAATCAATGTTTTAAACACTGATGTAAAAAAGTTATTTGATAAACATAGGGTTTTTTTTAACTCCCACAAAACAAAAACCAGAGCATCTAGACAAAGGAAGAGCAAGTCTTCTGACAGTCACAGTCCTTTCCTTAGTGTGAGAGAAAGTCTAGCCCAACAGTGTTTTTCCAAGCTGTACAAAGCTGTAGAGTCCAATACTTACATAAAACCAGAAACAGAACAAAGGTTTTTTCCCCCCATGTAATCAGCAATATGAAAAATACAAATATACTTTCACCATTAAAAAAATCATATTGTGTTGCTCACCATAATTAAATATTTAGACAAAAATCAAATTCTCCAGAAAGGTTATTAATTGTATATTCCTTCTGAAATTAGCATCGTCTTTGTTAAGAGCAGAAATATAGAATCATAGAAGGGTTTGGGTTGCAAGGAACCTGCCTTGGGCAGGGACACCTTCCACTAAATCAGGTTGCTCAAAGCCTTGTCCAGCCTGGCCTTGAACACTTCCAGGGAGGGTGTATTCACAACTCTCTGGGCAACCTGTTCCAGGGCCCCACCACCCTCACAGTGAAGAATTTCTTCCTAATATCTAATCTAAGTCTTCCATCTTCCAGTTTAAAGCCATTGCTCCTTGTCCTATCACTACACACCCTTGTAAAAAGTCCCTCCCCAGCTTTTTTGTACACTCCTTTTAGGTACTAGAAGGCTGCTCTAAGGTCTCCCCGGAGCCTTCTCTTCTCCAGGCTGAACAACCCCAACTCTCTCAGCCTGTCTTCATAGCAGAAGTGCTCCAGCCCCCTGATCATATTTGTGGCCCTCCTCTGGACTCACTCATGCAGGTCCACGTCTGTATTATGCTGGGAGCCCCAGAGCTGAAGGCAGTACTGCGGGGTGGGTGGGTGGGTGTGGGGGGGGTCTCACCAGAGGTGAGTAGAGGAGAATCACCTCCCTTGACCTGCTGGTCATGCTGCTTTTGATGCAGCCCAGGATGTGACTGGCTTTCTAGGCTGCGAGCACACATGCTGGCTCATACTCAGTTTTTCATTCACCAGTACCCCCACGTCCTTCTCCTCAGGGCTGCTCTCAATCCATTCTCCACCCAGCCTGGCCTTGTTGAACTTCATGAGGTTTGCACAGGCCGACCTCTCAAGCCTGTCAAGGTCCTCCTGGATGGCATCTCTTCTCCCAAGAGTATCAACTGTACCACTCAGCTTAGCGTCATCCGCAAACTTGCTGAGGGTGCACTCAATCCCACTGTCCATGTCACCAACAAAGATGTTAAACAATACTAGTCTCAATACAGACTCCTGAGGGACACCATTCATCACTGGTCTCCATCCAGACATCGAGCCATTGACTGCAGCTCTTTTGAGCATGACCATCCAGACAATTCCTTATCTACCAAGTGGTCCACCCATCAAATCCATGTGTCTTATGTTAATTAAAATACTCCTGGAACTTTTAGATGAGAACCCAGTTCCCAATAAGTAAGAAACTTCTTTCTCCCCCAAAAGATATTTAAACTACAATCATTGTCATTGTATTTAAAGTGGTCTGAGATGATACAAAAGTCCTATATAAGTGTGGATTCAGGACTGCCAACTCCTCCAATTTCACTGTCAGATTCACAGTATTTGATGACATTCTTGAAGATTCAGCTCTGGTCATCTGAATACATGATTTGTTGAGACACTCATGTGAGTTTTGGAGATAGCTGATTTCAAATGTTCTCTCTTGACAATAGTAGGTTATCTTGAAAGTGCAACATCACATAATAACACTTCAAAGAGCACTGAGATACTAACAGTTGATTAGTAAGCTGTTATTAGTAAATTAGTAACTACTAGATGTTCAGCTAATTTTTTTGAGAGTGTAGTAGAGTTAACTACCAAAATTGCTAAATCCTAACCGCTAAATTAGCTTCTTTTTGGAGAAAAGAGGGAATTCCTCTCATGCTGAATTAAGCAGAAAGCCCTATCTGCAATACTGGAACAGGGTTTCAGCATGGACCTCCAGTCCTACCCTTGGAATGTAGAACATGTAATGTAGGAACTAGCTGGAAGCTGCATACAGGTTCCATAAGGCACTGGGGGGGGGGCGGAGATGGGGGACACACAACACGCCCACAAGATATTGTTTCAGTCTGGCCTCCAAAGCAGAAAGTACCCCATTTGGGGGCAGGGCAGAAGAGAGAAAAGCAAGAAAAATTAATCATTGCCTCCTCTAATCTTCACAAGATCCAGGACAACAGCAGGTTCCCAGCAGCATGCAAGCTTCCCAGCACAATTTATCACCTCTACCTCCCAGAGAAGTTATACAGAGCCAAATTCTGCCTCTCACAGAGTTAGCGCCAAAAATGGCATGTCTACACCATCACAGTACCATACCAATAAAAACCAGTCAATTTGGGTTCTTAAGCAGTAAAACATCAGCATAGGATCATACAAAGTTCTTAGCTCCACAGTGAGCCTGGGTAACCAATTATGTCACTGCTGTCCTGCAGCGATTCATTCATTCAGATTACAATCCAGTACTTTCTAAACAAGAGTGAATTAACTCCAGTAACTCTCCCTCACAGGAGTGATTCCTGCCATATTACCAGCATACTGCCCCCACCCGATTCACTATCCTGATCTCAACCACTGCACAGACCTGTGTTGTGCTGGAGCTCTACTGGAAATTGGGCCTTCTATGAAGAGTACAGGATTTTCCTGGCCAGTCCCTGGAGTTGTACATCATGCAGGTAGATGGATCTAAATGGCATCTTCTCTTCTAGCTAGGACAGAAGACGATACCAATACCATTCTCTGAGTATGACCAACAGCTCTAATCCAGAAAAATCAGATCTTTCCCTCCCTTCCAAAACTGGGAAAAGCAAGTAAATTTGGTCTTTCCCAAAAGATTTATTAATTCTCCAATTGTTAAAAACCTGTCCTAAGACAGCAAGCAACCCAAACAGACGGCAAAAGAACTAGTAATTTTCATTTCCTCAGATCGTTTCAGACAGAACATCATGATATGCACAGGTAGGCAAAGGGGGGTGGGGGTGGGGTGGGTGGTTGATTCACACACTCCAACTGAGCACTCACTTGGTTATACCACCACCAGAGGTGAGGTAAACCAATTTTTTTTCGGTATTCTGTAACCAACATGACAGAACTACAGCCAACAGAGTAGGTTTGTAGTCAGATCAGACTACAAGGCTCATATGCAAGACACCGCGTTATGCAAAACTATCCGTTCCCCTTCCAGAAAGGTAAAACATATGTTGATGGAGGTAACTGGGATAGACATTTGATCTAGCTGGCCATGCCTGTCAGTCTGCTTCCTAAGCCAAAGCCAAGAAGCTCTGAGGAAAAACAGATTTGGAAACCATGGCAACGTACCATTTTGGATGGTAAAAAGCAAGCAAAGAACAGCCATCGCACTGCTAATAGAAAAAAAAATATTTGTTTTTCAGAAAAATTTACTTATCAACTTCTTCCAAAAATAGTCATCCCAGACATCCAGACATCAACATAGAGTCAAAAATTATCTTTTCAACTAAACTGCCTTTCCTATGCAGGAATAGAGAGAGCAGTAGAGAAAATAAAGAATCAGCAAATGTAGTAACATACGATATCTGTTTTAAACCAGGGGACAGTACAGATATGGCTGCAGTGACACTGCAAGACCAGTTCTTCATTGCCATGGACACAGTACAAGCTTAACACATCAACCGCTGGATGCCTGCACCAGAGAACCTATGCAAACAATGCTGGCCAAGAAGAGAGGAGTACTCAGATAAAAATAATGATAAGCAGAAGTAAAGAGTTATTAAAAGGAGATGTAAAGATAAAATAGATACATGTAGTGACCTTCTGCATCATATTCAGACTGAAATCAACACAGGAGATGCTGCATTCCCACAGAGTGTTCCCCGTTTTTGCTAATGGCAGTTCCTTAGGATCACAGGCAGCCAACAGGATGGTTGCTCAGAAACATTGCAGATCTGTGCCTTATACATGTAAGGACTAGAAGTCAACATTCAAGCTCTCTTTGGTAAATTCCAAATTAAGACCCCCTCTACTACAAGGAGATGACCATCCTTGCTACCACTTGGTACCAATTTTTGCTAACCAGAATTAAAGAGAACACACAGACTTCACTGAAGCAAAAGAGATATGATATTTTAACTTACAAAGTTTAAAAAAAAATTTAAAAAATCTCAAATTAATGAACTAATAAAGTAGGTAAGAAAAAATATTTCCAGGAAAATAAAGCTCTGAAAACAAAGTTGTTGAGCCAGAATCAGCAGAGTCCATGAAGGCTGACATTGCATCCTGAAGCAGTGCCTCATTATGGCTGAGAACCTATTTAACAAGTTAAACTACCTTAAATACACAGCACATGTTTTAGGCTATGACCATAACTTACTCAAAGAAAAAGCAACATAAAACAGAAATCTTCTATGGTTGGCTCATGCAAAAGCTAAATTTAAATTAACATAAATGAGATTTAATTAATTTTTTGTGGACTTTGTTAATTCAACCATATTGTTGGTGATGCTCTGTGTTACTTGATTTTTCAGAAGTAAATGTTTGATTGAACAAGAAAGCAAAAACTGTGAATTTCATAATTCTTTTATACACTTCCCTGTCACTATGATTTATAGCTATGTTCAAATTAAAACATCCTCAATTAAGAACCACCTCCTACAAGACATTGCTAGTAAAAGTACAACCCTGGTTTCCTAGAGGAATCTATGATTAAGAAACCTAAACTCCTAATTTCTTAGAAATTCTAAAGGTTTGAAGGCTCACTAGAACATAGTACAGACACTATAGCACTTCTTTTTAAGCCTTGAAACTGCAAATATACTTTTTTTTAAACTAAGTCAAACCAAAAATGTAATTCAAAAACTGAAGAAAATAATTTAATTTGGTCAAGAATACCTGCCAGATTCTGTAATTTAGCATGACCACAAGTCCACAGAAAAGAGCACTTCAGATGCAGACATTTATTTATGTCTATACTTTTCTTACCCTTTCTGTAAGGTATCTTAGGAGCCCAAGCAAAATTACTTTATATGCTGGAAGTGTAGATAATATTATAGGCAAATTCAGCTTTCTCAAGAGTTCATAATTACTTTAGTTGTATACATAAAAAGTAACTGAAGAATTTTAAAGGTGACTAGAATACAACTAGAGAGCCATTCTATCCTCTTTTATATACTATTGTAATGTTTTAATAAGACTTCCTCTGTTCTCTTGTTTCAGGAAAAAAACCCCAACACATTTCTTTTGCAATTTTCCTGTCATTATATCAAAGAAAAAATACCTGCATTTCAGTGTGTCTACACGTGAAAAAGACATGAAAAAAAACCACAACAGTAGGAGTGAAACTTTATCCAATACATAATTGAAAAAAAGAGTTATTAGAAAGTTATCCCTTAGATGATATATGATTAAGCCCAAAGAAGCTATAGAGAATGAGTTATGCAACATTTTTAACATAAATGCAGGAAAAAATTTTTTTAAAAAAAAGCCAAATCTATAGAACAGAACTGTGAATCTAACTTTTAACTCGCATTTGGATGAATTTGGAAACCATGATTTAGGTTAAGTCTGCAGTTAAAGTGTTAATACTTGACTACTGGAAAGCAAGAGACATAATTCTTTTAAGAAAGAAAAATCAACGTTAAGAAATAATATCATATTCCAATCTTACACTTTAAAAAAGTCTAACTCACTAATTGTCATTTCATGTAATGAATAGCACTAATACATAGCAAATCATAGTAATTTGAAACTGCAATGATTTATAACACTAAACATTCACATAAAATGTCAACATTTTTCATTTCACCTGAGACTCACCTCCACATTTTTAACGCATAGAAGTTCTACAAGGACTAAATCTAGCAGGCAACAAACGTTACAAGAAACAGACTAAAAGTCCATAATGCCCATGTTAGGAAAAATTAAATGTAAAAATTGAAATTATTTAGAAATACAGAGGCTCTTACTCTTCTTCACCAAAATCCAACATCTCTACTTCATTATGGAACACTCAGAAACAAAGTTGCTCCTATATATGTTCTGCAACATCACATAGTTATCTTTGCAAACGTACTGTATTGCCCTGCGTTACTATGATACAGGCTGGATGGCATGGCCATTGCAGAAGTTCCAGAAGACACTCCTTCATCTTCTGACTTTTCTTCTTCTTCAATTTTTGGTACTGCAGGAGCATCTGATGAGAGTTCATTCAGAATTTTTCTAAAAAAGAAAGTAAATAATTTTATATATTTGAAATTCCATATCCATGAGAAAGCTAAGTCACTGGCTTTTATCAGACAGTTTTCCTGTAATATATAAGCCTCCTTCAAAAACAAGCAAAACCAAAATAAAAAGTCCTTACCGGTATGAAGGCCTTCTTGAAAGTATTTCCCTACGTTTTTGAGAATCAGTTATCCCTTCTGATTCTGTAGATTCATCTGCAATTGATGCTACCTGTAACAGCAAAGTTTCTGAAATTCATAACTTCATAAAAAAATAAGATCACAACAGAGTAACAGATTATTTTTAAAAATTCCTTCCACGTTTGCATACAGGAAGTTTGTGCGCTTATTTATCTCTAACCATGTGATCTTGGATTTCTTTTTCCAAAGCAAATCACAAATTATGAGGTTGGCAACACATAGCCACTTAGATGACATCTTTTATTTGAAAAAGGAAAAAATCAAAATAATCCAGGTTACTATTTTTGTGAATGACACCTAGAAAAAGTACTGAAGACAGAAAATTCCTTTAAACATAAAAAAATTATACAATTTAATTAGCTTTTGAGGTTAAATTAAACATTTAAAATACAGAATATTGCACTAATGCACCTTAAATAACAGTATATAATACAAAAGCCTCTTCACAACCACACCAAAGCTATTTATAAAATAAGTTTATTTGAATATACACACTTATTACACTTACCAACATACATTCATAAATACAAGTACATTGCTTAGCAATACTGTGTAAGTTTTAGAAACCCCTGACAAGTCCAGAATGTCTCATTTTCTCAAACCTTTGTTATTAGTATTTTCACACATTTTCTCTTAAAATTACCCAAGATGACATTCGGGTCTGGAGCTGAACCACACTCTTTACCACCAACTATCTTATTACACAGAACTGAAAGTGATTATTGAACAAGGAAAACACACTATTTTCTTGATTCATTTAACTACTCAGAACTATTGGTGTGTAAGATTTCCAGACTGAAACAGCGCAGTAAAGTTAGTGTCAAAAATGACCTTTTCACATAAAGACAGACCAAACTGCAGTTTCAGACCAAGCGCTGTGTTAAGCTAACACTGAACAAACATGAGTTAAGTGATGAGAAGGTTCAAGTGTTCCACCTGGGTGCAGCGGAGGCTTCCCTGCAGCTCAGGGAAGACAAGGAAGAGCTCTAGAACTAATGCAGCTGCCAGGCCTGAGGGCTCAGTGCTAGAAACAAAACCTGCTTGACCTCAACAGAAAATGACTGGCCGGAAGGTTCTGGAAATTTATAGGCCTGGGTCACCCCAACTCAAACCTATAACACTACACCTTGAAAGAAACACAGGACAAATAGCAGGAAAACAAGACCTTAGTGCCTTTAAACCTTTCCATTCCACTAAGGGTTACCGATAGCCACCCCTAGTTTGTGAAGAAGGCCAAAGAAGTCAGTAATAGTCATACGTTGGGAAGAAGGTAGGAAATCACGAGTCAATTTAAGCATTTTAATGTGGAAGAGGACATTTTCTGTAAGAAATTTCAAAAGTTCTAATTTTCATCAGGACAAAGAGATAAATTTAATGTTTCAGTTTGTTCTAATAGCAAGCAACCACATTCACAATGCTACCCAGTGGAAACCATTGCCATCTTTTCCTGGACATCACTCAGACTTCAACTTTACCACACTGCTCTGCGTTGGAACAAATTTAAATTTGAGCTCATGTTGGTCTCCTAATAACTAATACATTACAAGTGGGAGCAAGTAGAAAAGTCAAATAACAATCTGAACTTCAAACTTTCCAACAAGTAAAACAACATTAACAAAACAGTAAGGAACATGATATAGATAAGCATTTTTTTCATCTGAAAACCAACAGCATTACAAGAAAAAATTTTGAACACCTTCCGGTTTAAAGCTGCAGGTGTTTGAGGGAGAGGTCATGCAAGCTTCAACATCAAGTTTCAGCATACCTTTTTTCTTTTTTTTTATATTAAAGTAAACTGGTATCATTTCCCAAGTTCCCCACTGTCTGGCAGAGATGGGATATCAAGCTAAAGGCAAATGATCTGGAGGAAATGCCAGGTGGCATGATAAAGTACTTAAGAGGATCACAGAAGGGCTGAACAACCTCTGTAATGGAGTCTTTTACAGCATCTTCAGGCCCTTCTTATAGAATCACCTTATTTGCCATTAGTATGCTCAAATGAAACCAAAGCAAAACCCTGGAGGTAACTAGTCAGTATTAAATCAGGACACAGCTTTCCTGTCTCTACTCATTTGGGAAAGAGAAGACAGACAGAGTTCACTCAATACAACAAATAGTTGACTTCCACTCCCCTAAGAAGACACAGCAGCAGCTGGCAAGAGATTCCAGAGAAATTCCTCCTGAGCTGTGGAGCAAGTCCTCTGTTTTTGCATGTATGTCCTGACTATATTGACTTGAAGAAAAGCATTGGCAGAAACCGGGAATGACTGTAATATGCCTATCTGATAAAGTTAACTCTGGTAAATTGCAGTTAGAAATCATTCCATTTTAAAAAATATCTATTTTGAATACTTTGATTTGACTTCAAGTTTGACCAAATCCAAGTCTCTTGATTTCTACTGCACCTGTTTCAATAGTGATCTAGAATTTCAAAACCCTACCAGGTCCCATCATCTACACCTACCGCTTACAACTAAAATATTCAGTATCTGGCCAAGGTTTTATTCTTTTTCTTCAATCTCTAAGATAAATCATACTTACATATGCCTTTTTATTTACTATACTTGAAAGCTACTAAGAAGTTTCAAACATTAAAGGTGTCTTCTCAAGTAGACTGACAACACATGCCTTTTCCTTAACATGTTACAATGACTGCAGGTCAAACAGTTCACACATAACTGGTGTATAGCCTCTCTTACCAGACATATCAATTCTATTTGCAAAAAGCAATTCAGTTGACATTTCACAGTCAGATTTTAAGAAAACTAGAGCAAAGGTATTCTTAGCTACAAGAAAAACACCAATGGGAGGCCAAGTCATTTTCAAAACACTGCAAGTGCATTCTCTCTAGTCTTTTTCACTATTTAAAAACTCTGAAAACTCCTAAGAGTTTTGCACCAGTCCCTGTTTTCTAACATCAGCAACTTTAAACATGTGAAGATTTGCCAAATAAATGTTTATTTTGAGGCTGCCCTTATTTTTGGTCTTTACATGGCCACACCCACAAAAAGCAATACCAGATGCTCTAACAGGGCCTGCTAAAACCAACAAGGAATCATTTGACTATGTTCCCTTCCATTACATCCAGATCCTCTCCAAAAATACAGTATGAAATATTTCCAAATTTATGAGTTCATAGTCTCATTAGAAACACGATGGTCATAGAATTTAACAAAACAGAAAAACTGCAAGATACACTAAAGTAAGGTCATGTTGTTACACAAATTTGTTGTTGCATAAGTTCATGGTTCCAAGACACAATTTCTTAAAAGGTAAACAGGAAGCATTAAGGAATCGCTACACAATGCTTGCAGAGCTGTTACTAGTTGGCAGTTTGCCACCTTCCCCCCAACGCCGTTTCCTGCACCATATAAGTAAATCTTGCTGCACTGGTAGGAATGAAGAGAAACTGAAGATGGGGTTGTGGGGAAGAGTTATGAGGCACCAAATATTCATGAAAATGAAACAATAAAAGAGCTAACCTGAACAGCTTGCATGTGTGGTGACTGAATGACTGAGGGCTGTATGGCTTGAATGACACCCTGGACATGAACAGTTTGACCAGAAGGCAACTGCACTAGAGTTACAGCTGGAGATCCTCTTCCAGCACTTGATGCAGCTACAGAAACCTGCAAAAATTACAATCATCATGTTTTAAGTAACATGCCTTAAGACTTCACCAAATGCTTTTAGAAGCTATACTAAAACAAACTGGGTTTGATGACATATCTAAAATAGCTTAGATGTGTGTAATTATCACACAGAGAAATAAACTAGTTTTACTAGTAAAAGTTTGATGTGTATCTTTCCAAATGGTATGGAAAGCTTAAAACTGTCCCCTAACAAATTGCAAATCTTTCTTCCTTCCCCCCCCCCCCCCTTTTTTTTTTTTCTCCTCTCCAGAGACATCAGGTTTTCTTTTCAATTAGAAACAACCCTAAGCTATCACACACTAAATCTGCTGCCGGTAGCATGAAGGTTAGGAAGAACCTCAAGAAATTTTAACAAAAAATGTCGATATTCCCTGAAGTGGTATGTTGCTGCAACAACACACAGAGCAGAATGTTCTCAGTCAGGGAAGGGGAAAAAAAAAAAAAATCCAGAACTGCTTTGGTTTTGCTTGTTCGTTAGGCAAGAAGCTGTGCTTTTCAGATAGATGTCTCAAGAGACATGAGAACTTTTCAGATAGGAAAAAAAAAATAAAAAATTAAATAAAGCAATACATGGATATGTAAATTGATTTAGCTTAATAAACTAAATGTGTTTATTAATGAGTGTATCAGTGGTTCAATAGAACAACAAAAATAAAGAACAGATGAATCTTCTTTAAGCCTAGCACAGCTGAAGAAAGTGTTCTGTTTAGGAATAATCTGATCCCTTTTTCTGATGACATTTTAGAGCACACACAGCTTTCCCCAGCCCTTGGCTTTCAACCATCGGTACTGAGGACGAATGGGTTAAGAAACAGTTAAACACCTACAGGCTAAGAAACAGTTCAACATTTATGCTATTACCATGAAGTCAATTAATTAACAGCAACAAATACTGAAGCAAAAGCAAAACACTAGGATTGATCTCAAGTTCTGTGTGAGGAAACATCTCTAAACTCAGAAGAGAAAAACAAACATAAATTATATGATAAAAAGAGATACTGTGTTTTTCAAAGTAAACTGCATTGAGAAACCTTATTTCTATATTCTGCATGTACAAGAATAAACCCAGACTCATATCTAAAATTCTGGTATTATTCCCTTCCTAGCTTTGTTCTCAGCCCCAAGAGGTATCTGGTACAAGCAGTAAAGGTAGAAAGAGATGACAGTGAGAAGAAAAACATGATGAATGCCAAATATTTAAAAAAAAAAAGTTAAAGTTTTGTATTTTTCTCTATTCAAACTGAAGGGTTTTTATTTCAAAAATTAAAGAAGCTTTAATTCCTGATCCATAAGCCATTGCTTGTCTGGGAAACATTCCTTTCTTGAAGTAACAGAAAAATTTTAACTACTATTAAGATGCACTACTATCAAAAAGACCAGATGTTGGCTCAAATTATCTTGAGAAACAATGTTTCTAGGAAACAGAGACAGGATCTTGTCAGCATTCACTATGTAATTGTTCAATTGTTATAGGAAACTG
>NW_009637566.1:0-11835 GCF_000690535.1 Cariama cristata | reverse complement strand
ATTGAGGCCATTTCTAACCCTGAAATGGAAACAATCATTCCTTAAATGGCATTAAATGGCAACATGTAAATAGAACATACAAACCTTCTTCCCAATCTATAAAACAAATATTATCATAAATTTATCAGAAATAGATATTTGAGATTGAGATCAAGAAAGTCTCAAATATCTGAACTGTATATGTTTTGTGTCAAAGCTGACATCATCCTAAACCCAAGCTTCAAGGAAAGAGCACAGAGCAGACTAAATGTTTGCAAAGCATGCTAACTTTTCAAATCATTACAAAGGCAATTTCACCAAACTTTTCAATTTACTGCCGTCTTTGTGAGAGCTGCAATCTGATACAATACTCTGTGTGTAAGAAAGAACTTTCTGAGTACAATACAGGCAAAACAGTACAAGGTGAACAATTTATGAGTTTCTTTTTAGTACACAATGGGTCAGGCACATACGATCAGGAAGTAATCCAGTACTCAAGATTAAGAAACACTACATTCATTTAAAAGCTCCTTATTCAGTATAACCACACAAGAAAAAAAGGAAAGCACACTCAGCTAATACTCTTTTAGACCAAAGTTTACAATATCACAGGAGAATTGTTTTTTTCTCATTAATTCAGATAAGATATTAAACAGGGGGTAGGGTTGAGGGAAGAGGAGATGGTAGTATTTTAAAACTGGATCAAACCAAAATTGATTTGTTTGTTCATTTGTATCTATTTTAAACAGCTCAATTTGATTTGATCACTGTTTCCTGAGTTTCCACAAATATCCAAAGGTTATACAATGTGTAACCTATGAACTTTACTTTAAAATGTCTGTGATTCTTCTGTATTAGGTTTATTTTCTGTAACTAAGACTGAAGAAATCTTTCCAGCTTCATAATCTGCATTGCTTTCATAAATATTAGAAATTATTAAAACAAATTCAATCCACATTTCCCTTTGCATTGTTTTCAAACGGAATATTCCCATGTATATCAAAATACTAGTACCTTTTGACACTATCATGCATAAATGCTTACTGCAACAGACTTGGCAAAAAAATTATTTTCTGACATCAGTGATGAGCAATGCTAGCTTTGACATCATTACTTCAAGGACTGTCTGGCACAATGACGGAAAACAATCCTCAGAAGCAACTCAGGAACACAGAGGGTGAGGGGAAGCTTAAAACATTAAGCACCCGGTTAAACAGTATAAGGGTTATGTCCCTGGCAATGGCAAAGAGACTTCAGATGTTGTAATGTCCTTTTGGGTTCTAGTCTTTTAGGTATGCAACAGTCAAATCTAATAGCTTCAACAAGTATCAACCATGCATCCTGTCATAACAGTATGGTCCCATACTTCATATGTTTGGAAATGTAAGTGCTCTCTTCTCTAAGAGGAGAGAGAAAAGTAGCCAGTAAAAAAGATGCTGAACTACTTCATACTGAGGCATGCATTTTTTCAGAGAAAGAGGTTACTCATCAGTTACCTGACTTCAAGATGCGTTGTCCATCTGAACAGTTATACTGTAAATGTACACACTCTGGTCAGCCAAGGTCAGGTAACTTTTCTCTACAGAGGTTACATTCACACTCAACCCCTCATACCTTAAACATTGCTGATATGAAGTATGTAGTACACAGCTCCATCTGATTTCTGTCCCTGCTGTAGAATCTAAACACTACAAAGACTCCAGAAGTAAAGTGAAAAGTACTTCTGGAAAAGGCAAAGACAAGGCAAACCCATCCTGGATTCACCTAATAAAAGAGCAAAGGACTCACCACACTTAGGCACCAAGTAGTTTCTACGAGGAAAAGCTGAAGACAGGGAAGTTTTGGTCAAATCCAGAGCTAATGCCAAAAAAGAAGCACGTAGTTTTAAGGAAGGCAAGGTTAGGCTGATTTTAGCCATTTGGTGACAGCATACCCTTGAGGGAGCACAAAATGGTGACAAGGCTGTGGGTTTCTAATCCTCATCAACTCATCAACTTTGCTAAATTGGACTTGCATTTGGCAGGCTGGTTTTAGAGCCTGCAAATTTCCACAGGGCTCAATCTGTTGGGAGCAAGATTTAACACGAAGTTTGATGCTGACAGCCCACAAGGAGAATACCCCATAAGTGCTAAACCTGAGCAGTCCCAGCTTGCAATGGCTATGCACTCCAGGCTCCAGAAAACTCCCTCTGCTCTCTCTGACAGAAGGTCTCACATTGTAAATCCTAACCCGTGTCCAGTTCAGGGCAAGCACCAAGAGGTCAACAGATTGCATCTCAGACCAAGACAGCAGGCAGCTCTGATAGACAGAACATGACAAAGTTTACAAAAAGCAATTCAAAGAAGAAACCATGAAGGATGTAGGATTAAAGAAAAAAACCAAACACAACTGAAAGTATTTTTGTCAAATCTGAAAAAAGTCTAAGTACATTGCTCTTACATTTTAATAGTTATATTTAGCGTAGCTGAGCACAGGGCAACACAGAATGCAATACGGCCTCTAGAAATCCTGCAAAAGGAACATCTAATTTCTCTTTGAATACCAGTGCAGGTGTAATTGTTCCAAGATACAAGTCTGACTATCATCAACATCACCAGAATATTCCAGTCCAAATTAACTTCCTTTTAAGAACAGTCCTATATGTAATAATATAAGATCTGTGCATGCGAGACAGAACCCATACAGCCCATCTCAAAACAGGTTGAGAAATTTTCCACCTTGCACCTTTGTTCTTCCCTGAAGGAAATGCATCAAGCTTCTGTACAGGTGTTCACAGAATCACAGAATGATTGGGTCGGAAGGGACCTTAAAGATCACCCAGTTCCAACCCCCTTGCCATGGGCAGGGACACCTTCCACTAGACCAGGTTGCTCAAAGCCCCATCCAACTTGGCCTTGAACACTTCCAGGGATGGGGCATCCACAACTTCTCTGGGCAACCTGTTCCAGTGCCTCAGTACCCTCATGGAGGAGAATTTCTTACTAATATCTGATCTAAATCTACCCTCTTCCATTTAAAGCCATTGCCCCTTGTCCTATAACTACACACTCTTGTAAAAAGTCCCTCACCAGCTTTCTTGTAGGCCCTCCTTTAGGTACTGGAAGGCTGCTCTAAGGTCTCCCCAGAGCCTTCTCTTGTCCAGGTTGAACAACCCCAACTGTCTCAGCCTGTCTTCATAGGAAAGGTGCTCCAGCCCTCTGTATACTTCCAACAGGCTCTAAAGACAACCACTAAAATATTTACAAATTAGTATTTTCTTACCTAATTCTTTTGGTGGCTGGATCACCAAAACAATACCGTGCCAATTCATTAATGAGTTGAAAGTGAGGGATGCAAGAAATTAAACTATAAAAGTGATCTTATTCTACAGTAATTTTATTTAAAAAAGAACCCTTTAAAGATAGAAATTGACAATTTGCCTCAATGGATAAAAGATGTCTCTCATTTTTGCTAGTTTCTAATTTACTGATTTTTGCTTTTGCAGAAAAAGTAATTTTACTTTCATTGCCAAAATTACAGGAATATATAGCAATATCTATTACACAAGCCGGGGGAAAAAAAAATAAATAAAAATCACCAAACCAACACACTATCTTTTCTGCACATTTGCCAGAAAATTAGTAGGAGAGATGATTGGAACTTGGCACAAGGTACATTTCAGTCACTTTAAGTGGTTGTCTTCTCTTAACTGCACTGCTCTGGAGGCCAAAGAGGGAGAAGGAGTTATCTGTGCCCTTCTGTAACAGTCAAAACACACACAGACCCTGGACCAGCAGCACAGCCACAAATTCCTCAGAAACACCCCGAGTTTCCCATCCCATACCAGCAAAAGCAGATGGAAGATGTCCCACATGAGGCCCCTGCCTCAAGCAGGGGTTAACATCTCAACATCCACCTCTAACCCTCACCATGACAAAGCATCTCACCCTCTGAGCCTGCCAGGTAGGAACATAAGCTAAGAAAGTCCTCCTCATCTTAAGCCGAAGAAATGTCACATCAAGGCCTTTCAGCAATAAGCTTTTCGTCAGGGCCTGTTTTACTAAAAGAAATGCTGTGGCAGTTCAGCCTCAAGGGGTGGGCATGGACTCCCAGCTGCCCCAGGCAGGGAGGGCAGCGGCGCGGCCTGCAGGTCCCAGGGAGCAGCCAGCCAGGTCGGCGGCAATGCCAGGCGACCGAGGCAACAGGCCTCTCCACTGGAGGCCCCTCAGCTTCACTGTTTTCCACAGAGTGACACAATTGCATCAACCTCACTTTTCTGGATGGCCTAGGAGGGGGACATTGACTCCAGCTATGAGTGCCGAGCAGTTCTTACACGTCCAGGCTGGCTCTCTAGGCCATCTGTACAAAAAGAGGGACTCCCAGATGTCAACTCCAGACTGTTATCCTCAGCCTTCAAACTGAAGTGCATGTGTTTCATTTTAGTGCTAATTGACAGAGATCCATCAGTACTTCAGAGTTATTAGTTTTAACTGAAAGACCTGAAGCCCATGCCCAGTCTGCCTGAATCGTCACACACAGTCCTCAAGCATTAAAATGCAGATAAACATAAAAAGTGTTTTCCCCGGGGGACCCAGCAGAGGCCTTCCTACAGCATTAGTGACAGCTTTGCTTCTAGATCAACAATAAAAATCCCAAGTGACAGAATTCACAGCTACTTTCTTCAGAGACTATTGCACAAGACAACAGATTTTACACGTAAATCATCCTATGAAGTTAAAACACAAAATTTGAACTGAACTATCAAAGAAAGAAGAAATGAGGGGATGACATCAACAGAGCAAACCAAATAAAATTCTTGGATTCATGCTCCATTCTTAAAGGAAAAAAAAAACCACAACCAAACAAAACCAAACAGTATTCCCAATGCTGTATGTATCAAAACCACAACAAATACCATAGGTAACAAAACCAACAAATAAGCATTCATGAATATTTTGCAGTCTACTTTGTGTCTGAAGATCTGACAAAAAGCAGTTGCTTTCAGTCTTGAAAATATACCTATATGTAAATCAAGTATCTAACATACCAAATACATGGCATCAAATCTTGCCAAGTAACTTCCAATGATGAAATTCTGTAAGATGTTCTTTAAAAATCAGTTCCTTTATTTCATGTGAGAAACATTCACCTATGTAGTTTTTAAGAGAGGACAAAGTCTGTGAAGCAAAGGTTTATTTCAGCGCTGGGTGCATGGGAGATCACCTCCATGATCCTCCTGCATGCACACTGGTTAGTCTAACATCCACAAATGTATTTAGGACAGTCATTCATATTCATGTCATTTCCCAGAAATCTTATACATATTTAAATGACTTCCCCGAAGTTATTTACATCTATTCCCTTCCACTTGCATCTGCGCACTGTTGTCTAGGGGTCTTCTTTGGGGGTCGTGGTGTGAAGGCTCAAAGTCTTCCTCTCAGTTAAACTTCTTATTCCGGTGCTTGTGCTCTATTGTTTCAGCTACATTGCAAACCCAAGTGGGCAGTTAATCCTCTCCTCCAGATAAGGACGGGAATGTGTCATCCAGGAAAAGGCTAATCATGGCTAAGGCAAGTGGTGTCTCTGTCCCCATACTTATCTTAACCCTATACCTGAATACATAATGCCCTGTCTCCATCCCCATATTTGGGTACCTGGAAACTTACATTCTTTCCAACTGCCTGTCTATTTATGACTTAAGCAAAACTATGATATTATTTATCACATTTCACAAAGGGTTTTTGAAGATCCTTCTATGGCATCTATACAGCTTCCTGAAGCTATAAAATCTTAATACTGGCAAGAACACTATTTCTCTCAAGCACTGAACGCTTCAGTGCGTATTTTTAATGTTTGAGAATTATTACTATGTTATCTTTCATCCACTAACTACCAAAGAAGAATCCAAGTACAACTACTATACAGAGCATGTAAAGTGTATTTTTAGATCTGCAGACACTGTCATTGGATGTACAGGGGTGAAACCAAGCACACGTTAAAAATGTACTTGCAAGAAGATGAAACACATTCTGCACAAAAACTGGAACTAGGAAAGAACCGTGATCGCTTTTATTCATTTTTCATTTTTGTTACATAACACATCTTCAAGACACAAGTTTTAGCTATGTTTGATTTTGCAGCCACGTCAACTCGTTAAGATCCTATTCACATCTCTATAACAAACATAATCATCTTGGAAAAGTGTAAAAAAAACCCAACAAACAATGCCTACTAATCACTCTGAAAAGCCTGGTCTCCTAAAAGTGTTACCTTTCAACTGATGTTATACTAGCCCTTTGTTAAATACCGCAGGCACAGTTTTCAGTGTATTTTTGCTATATTTTTCCTATTTAATAACAAGACTTATAGAACATAAGAACGCCATGCAAATTGATAATTTAAAAATCGTAACAGTTCTGAATATCACTTGATTGTTTTTTCTTATCTTTCCACATTTCAACTTACCTCAGACCCTGCGGAAATCTGACTTTGGCCTGGCTGATTCTGAAGGTGACCAGCATCTCTTTCTGGCACAGAATCCAGTGCATTGTCATCCTGTTGCGATTCAACCATTTCCATGGTCATCTGTCTAAAAGTAAGTACACACACATTTAAATAATGCAGTGCAGGCAGGTGTACCAGGCACCTAGGAAGAAAAGAGCAATTCCAGACTATTTTATATTTGGAGCAGACAACTAACAGAAAATAAATAGATTTCTCTCAAATTATCAGATTAACTGAAGTCCTTTCTTCCTGTTCCCCCATACTGAAATATTCATTCATATAGCTAGGAGCTCAAAAACAAGTACGAAAGCTGCACGAGAGGGGCAGTTATGGAAATGGTTCTCAGAGGAGGAACAAGCAGAGAGTCCCAGGCTCCCATGTAGTCTTGACAGCAGGGCAGGGAGGACAGGGCTCCGGAGCAGCCCACCAGCATTGCCCACAGCAAGTCCCTCGTGCCTCACATCTCCCACCAGACAAGGCTCAAGTTGACCAGCAGCCACATGCTGCTGCTACAGGCCTCCAGAACCTTCTGAGATACTGACCCCTAGCTGGGATCTACACTTGAATTGTCTGTAAACTACTCACAGCTCAAGACCTGCAAAGATTCTTCTCATTTTGCAGGTTTAAAAGTAGGGTAAATTTCACAGAAGAATAAGCAACTCCCTGACCCTCAATTTAAACTATGAGTTTAAACTCCATAGAGAAGGCTTCCAAATATATCTGCTACATAAAAATGCAATTATCTGACAGTTGCTTTTCTATATTTCTAGGCACACTTAGCCATAACAGAAGGTGTGTGTATTACAACAAGAGCTTGGTTCTCTTCAGCTCCCTTTCTCTCCTACCAAACCCTGCACTGAAGGAGGTGCAACATTGAACAGGTGATGTCACAAACATTGCCATGGCAAAGGTCAATATACAAACAGAACAGAGACAGGACAGGGTCAGGCAGAGGCAGGCAGGACAACCTGCAGGCACGCTCCCACCTACACATTACTTACACAAGGAACTGAGGCCACAAAAGGAAGATGTGATATAGTTATGGGATTTAAGAGGCAGCAAATCTCACTTCCTCAGGTTCAGTTACTGTAACTAGGGGATGGCAAGCCTGTCCGAACTCAAAGTTCAACTGTTTCAACTGGCTGATAGTTACTGCAGTTTCTTCTCAGGTCTTGCACTGAGAGGTGGAAGAGACAGGGAAGAAAGCCTGCTATGCACCTGACTCCAAGGCTCCTCAATCTAGTCCCACAAGTGAAAAGTTAACTACATTAAATCAAATTAAATGTAAACCCAACTCCTTTCGCGGCACTATTTTACAGAATAATCCACAGTCTTCGAGGAGAAATTTTTTTTTATTCACCCTTTTTGCCTATAATAAAAGCACGAAAATATGAAAAGGAATCCACTCAAATGATGCAGAGATGCATATTTCTAGCTTATATTCCCACAATGGTATTCTACTGATCAGACTTAACAGTACTACAGCTAGTGGTAGCCAAGCTGTACACAATTCAAGATTTCATGGGTTAACATTAGTATTTCTGCCAATAGAAGTTACATACTCTATGCCAGTATCAATTCAGATTAGATTCGTAAGGAAACATTTTACACCTAAAAATCTTTCTACATTCCTGTCTTGTCAGTTACCACTAATTACCTTTTTCTCTAGATACAATCTAATTAAAGATCTACTGAAATTCACCAAAGTTGAGCAACTCGAGGAAGAATGTTTTCACCAAGGTTTCCACTGTAATTTTCCATAACAAGAGGTTTCTTATTAAATCATTCTGGTTTTATATATGCATTCAATATAATAATAAAAAAAGTAGAAAAAAAAATGTTCCTCCTTAGTAAACTAGGACCATCCACAGAGTCTCAAGCATGAAAGCTCTATCTAGTTCATGTAAGAATGCCTCCATAAGCTTCAGAACAGCTCACACACCAAGGAAGATTAAATAATGCACAAGTACTGGCAACATATTCATTGCAATCTCTTCCTAAAGATGGGAATATAGTCAGAATTAATTCACTTTATTCAGGCCCTGAAGTATTTTCTTATCCAAAGCCATCTGTCACAGATAACCTACCACTGGAAAAAAAACAAAAACATAAGTACTTTTATTCCCACTAAATGCATTCCATAGAAATTTTACCCAGAAAGAGCCATTCTTCATGTTGTAAAAAATATGGTTTAGTTTTCTAAATTTTAGCTTAATACCTCACTGATTACAGAACACTATAAAAATTATTTATTTTTACAGGATTTTTCTCCCAAAGTCTTTTCACATGCTGTGTTCCAGTAACTGTGTTAGCAAATAGCTATGCAAAGAGCATCAGTGCAGCAGAAAATCTAACAGAAAGTTATTCCTAGTATTTTACAAAATACAGTACAGAGAAAAGATTGTATTTTTTACATTATCTATGTTAAATTAGAAAAACAACAGCAAGTATTATACATGCCAGTGAAGTGATAAATATCATCAAGAATTATGACACACATGAAAAACTCAGAAATTTAAATAGATTTTCCATCTATAACTGGGTACATTCTGACTCTTAACAGAAATGATTGCCTATTTTAAGTCTTTAGCAAAGTGGAGTAAAATCTGAAAATTTGTATACTGCTTTTAATTACCCTTTTTGGTTTTGACCACCATTAAATGCAACTGTTACCCTAGAACACAGCAAAATACTCTTTCTAGGTAAGTTAAAATCCACTTCTTTGTGACAACCTGGTAATTCTAGTATGTTTATAAACAGAGACTCAACTAAAAATACCATCTAAATATAAAGACCTAGCTATAGCCTATAAAACTGAAACAAAAATAACAAAGGGCGTAAGTTATTTTAAAAGATATACTGGTTATCTTGGCATAAAAGTTCAGTAAGAAAGATGACTACAGACAAAATGTAGCACATTAGTATCATAATTAAAACATGTTAAAAGATTATGAATCTTCGGTAGACATAACTATAGGGGATTACTGAACTTGCAGGTGAAGGTGAGCTGCAGTCATTTGAGCCCACAAGGTCAGAAGTGGTACAGCCACACTGGGCCGTGTCACTTCACGTGGGCTTGTGCACACGTCAGGACCAGGTGTGCTAAAACACTCCTGAATTTCACAGTCCAGTCCAAGTTATCACTGTCTTCAGTGCACTCTCATAAACTCTCACATTCCTATAATCGGAGTTGTACGGGTTTTATATTTCCTGTATTATCTCATATATCATTTTACCATGAATACATCACATTGTTTTTAATAAATATACAGAAAAATACAGAGCACGCTCATAACTATGTTTTTTTCCAAAACGTCAGTAATACGGACTGTGGCAAGAAACAGTTATTAATCCAATCCTGAAACTACCAACAGAGACAGTTTCCACCTGTATCACACTCACTCAGTCTACACAGCAAGCAAATTCTAACATATTTATTGCTTTTAAGTTTCCAAGTAAGAAAAATGTTTTGCCAAGCACTTAAAATCCTTTATAAAAGTATATCAGTAGTAGCACACATCCCACTTTAAAGTTTACATTACCTTCCTCCTATTTCAAAGGAAAACCAAGCAAACAGTTTTAAAGTATATGGTCTTAGGTGCTGTTTAAAATTATAGAATGTTCTTCTGCATTGTATGATTAATTATATACAAACTTGAGTCTTATATTCAGTATTAATACATTCTTCTATTACATTTTCCACCTTGGTTGCTTACCATCACCGAACAGTAGCTTTGAATATTAGTCTGGATTTTTAAATAAGCAAGTTATATCTCTCCTGTCCCATAAAAAGGGGGTAAAAAATGGCTTTCCATAATGTAGCAAAAGATATCTACTTCTCCTTACAAAATAGCAAAGAAATCTTCAGGATCTGACAGGAGGTTTAATTAGTTAACTAGCTAGTAACATTTCAATATATATTAGCACGTTTACTATAGTCACTGAAACTAACATAAACACCAATTAAGATGTATATAGTGCACATCAAAAGCTTCTTGAGCTGATAGCAGCAGCATCCCTGATGGGACAATACTGACAGAGGAAAACGTTGCCCGGGTGACATAGAAAGTTGGACGTAATTTATATCTAAAGGTGGGAATCTTTTATATTTTTGTCCATAGGTAAAAGGTAAAGGATAGCACCCCTATCCAGATGTGTTCTTGTGTAATGAAGAGCACAAAAAATCCTTTCACTTCCCCCCACAATACTGCTGTTTGTTTTACAATTACGTCACTGAATATTAATATAAATATTTAATGCCTGTTGGCAAAAGTAAACTGCATAAGCAAATTGGGACAGTATTTTGCAGAACTGGAAATGTGTGACATTCTAATTAAATATTCAGAGACATTTTAAAGACAACTTCTTTATTTCAAAAATACTTTATACATCATAGACTGTTTACAAAGGTGGCTTATTACAAAAGAAATTTTAAGTTGCTAAGAAGTATGTTTCAGCCCTTGCTCCAAATCTCTTTGAAGGCTTTTATTCACAGGAAATTTACTGGAAAGCAAGGATGTGAATTTACAAACACCTATTTTGCATTTACTGATGACCTCACGGTGAGTGTGGAAATTCTCAGAATGCACTAGTTTCAGAAGAACACTGTGTTTTCAGGTATGAAGTCTATAATCTGTTTTACTACACTGCTTTGTGAAGCACACCAGCTGGCAAGTTGGTCACAGTGTTCAGCCAGGTAAAATGAGCAACAGTTCAACAGTCCAGATTCTGAAAGTGCAGTCTTCCTGTTTTCAGCATCAGCAGAATACTAAGTTTCTCGTGTCTCCTAAACACTAATGTATTTCCTCGTTTTCTTCCCCATCCTTTTCTTCCTAGAATATGTTAACAAAAGCCTCAAAGAAAAAAAAAAATTCACAAACCCAACCTGCCACTACTGTAAGCACAAGCATGCTACCCGGCACTCCCCATCTGCCAACTCAATATTCCGAACACCACAGTGCTGAGTCCGCTGTGAAGAGCACACACGGTCCCCGTTTAGAAGAGCCCAACCAGACCCTGAATAGGCAAGAGGATCATTTAAGCACCAGGATCTGTGGAACCACTTAACACGCAGCTCCACTCAGCACCCAGTAAGATGCTGACATGGCAGCGGCGGATGCAGAAAAAAGCCTCAAACTTTAAGCAAGTCCTAGGACTCACGAAGCCCACTGTGATCCTCTCCCACCTGTTTTCCTGTCCCAGCTCAGAAAACCCTATGGGCAACGATGTCATCAGGCCTACTGGACTAAGGGGAAAACGCCACCGGGCACCAGGGCCTATCCTTCACGGCCAGCGCCCTCCCCTCTGCCAGGGCACCTCGCCGGCAACAACCTCGGAGGCCCCAGGGACCTGCAGTCCCGGGGCTCTCCGACT
>NW_009637565.1:574-1966 GCF_000690535.1 Cariama cristata | reverse complement strand
CGGGCTGTGGTGAAACGACTGCAATAACCACGGTTTGGGTGGTTCTGCGGGTTCTTGTCTGGGCTGTTTGAAGTCCCTGGGTGGGTAACGCTACCAGTGTGGAGTCCCCAGGGAGCTCCCCGCAACCCGCGCTCCGGGCTCAGTCTCTCCATCCCTTACAGCGAGCAGCTGATGCAGCTGTACAGCGCCCGACAGCGCCGGCGTCTCAATCGGGGTCTGCGCCGCAAGCAGCACTCCTTGCTGAAGCGCCTGCGTAAGGCCAAGAAGGAGGCACCGCCCATGGAGAAGCCGGAGGTGGTGAAGACCCACTTGCGGGACATGATCATCCTCCCCGAGATGGTGGGCAGCATGGTCGGTGTGTACAACGGCAAGACCTTCAACCAGGTGGAGATCAAGGTGAGATGTCAGGCAGCATCCTCATCGCTGGGTCCTCGTCCCAGCCGAGCACCCTAAATGCAACTGTGTTAATTTATTTAACGCTTTGTTTAATCGTATTCCTGCCCTCTGTCTGAGGAGGAGGTTGAGGCTCCTGCTTGGAGTGAAGCTGGCCTGGAGGGACACCCAAAAGCGTCCGTCCTGAGGATGGGCTGCTTGCAGAGGGGTCTCGAGGCCTCATGAGGCTTCAGCGTGGTTTTGAAGTAACAAAATCACGTGGCTGTTGTGAGTGTGTGTGTGCTGCTGCGGCAGGAGGGCTGGGGACATGCGCTGGCTGCGCTTTACCCTGGCTCCTTGCCCGCTGGAGCCAGTTTCTGATGAAACAGATCCCTGAGGCTTCTGGGGTTTGGAATAACCTGCAGGGTGGTGTGACCTGATATCGGTGGCAGGATTAAATGGCATTTTCTGCTTGTACCTGGCATTAAATCCCACCTGAGAGCTCACCAAAAAGCCCCCAAGGCCTGTGTGTCCCCTCTCCCGGGAGGCGCTCCCCAAGGCCTGTGTGTGCCCTCTCCCGGGAGGCGCAGTGCTGGCCGGGGGCTCTTGGGGGGCAGAGGGAGCCCCTTGTCCCACTGAACCCCTCTTCCTCCACAGGAAGCTGGCAGCAGCCGTTGCCTGCGGGCCCGGGCCACCGCAGGAGGAGCCCAGGCACGGCAGCGATGCCGCCGGCAGCCCCTGCTCTGCGCGCAGCATTGCCAGAACAGCTGGCTGTGCCAGGACTTCTGCCAGCGTAGGGACAAGGGTTGTAACCGTCCGAGATCCACCGCGGCTGCGAGGGGGTGGTCTGTGCCCCTGGCCCGGGGTCCTCCCTCCAACGCGGATCTCTCCTTTCTCTTCCAGCCCGAAATGATCGGTCACTACCTGGGGGAATTCTCCATCACGTACAAGCCGGTGAAGCACGGCCGGCCTGGCATCGGTGCCACCCACTCCTCCAGGTTCATCCCTCTGCAGGAAAGC
>NW_009637565.1:0-484 GCF_000690535.1 Cariama cristata | reverse complement strand
GTGCAGGCGAGCAAAACTCCTCGGTCTTGATCATGATTTGACGTTTTCCTGCAGATTTCCCCTTTGTTTTGGCTTCTCTTCAAGTGGGTTTAGTAGATGAATTAAATTCTTTGTTCTGTTCTGGGAAGTGGTGGAGGGCGTTTCCCTCTGCTTTTTGGCACTTCCATCTTTTTAACTTTTACTTGTGCCATTTCAAGCGATGCTTGGATCCCCCAGGAGCGCAGTGGAGCGCGTGCTCACCCCGAGCTGTGTGAGCTTCGCCGTGGAAGTAGAGCGCAGGGGGGGTGTGTGTGTTCCCGGAGCCTCGTAACCAGCCCCGCTTCTGTGGGGACGCTGCCCAGGACGTGCCGCAGGGCACCGAGATTCCCAAACCAGTATTTTCTCATCTTAAATTTGGCATTCCAAAGAGTTTTGGTGGGTGAGCTGGTGGGTCGGGGCCTGGGCTGAGAGGGAGGAACGTTTTCCTTCGTGGCTCCAGGGGAGA
>NW_009637564.1:9887-13607 GCF_000690535.1 Cariama cristata | reverse complement strand
ACTGGCCCCAAAACTGAGCCCTGGGGAAACATTACTAGTGACTGGCCGCCAACTGGATTTAACTCTATTCACCACCACTCTTTGGGCTCAGCCATTCAGCCAGTTTGTGGTTTTTTTTTACCCAGCAAAGAGTACACCCATCCAAGCCATGAGCAGTCAGTTTCTCCAGGAAAAGGCTTTACTAAAGTCCAGTTAGACAACATCCACAGCCTTTTTCACCCTGTCCACTGAGTCGGTCATCACTAAGTCTGATCACCTGGTTGTCCTGTACGTGCTCTGTGATGGTGCTCAGATGATGTGCTCCATAACCTTCCCCCTGCTAGAATGTTCTAGGTATTGCTAGATCTTAAAGATACACATGGTTTTAGTGGCAGAGTACAATGTAGTCTTATAGGAACAGGCTAGTCAGAGCTATTGCATGTGAGCTGACCTGCAGGTGCTATCCACAACCTGTAGCAGTGTGGGAGCTCTTGAAGTTTGTAGATAGCTGTGCAAATAAACCATATTTCCCTGTGAATGTCTGCCACATCTTTAGCTGCCTGCTGTCACTACTGCCAGTACTTGGCTCTAACCAGATGGTTACTTAACATAAAGAAGTCTCCCACAGTTGGAACTGTAGCTTAAAAGGTTTGGCAAAACTGAACACTGAAACTACCTGCAGGCCAAAACCAGCTTGAAGAGCAAGTGTAGGGAGGGGTGACTTGACCTCTGAGACTTTAAATTAAAATCTGAGACTATATTGGAGCCTTTGTGCTAGCAGTCTTGATGCTGCCTTAGCGCATTGGGGGAAAAATGTTGGGGCAGAGAAGCAACTCTTGAATCTTATAGCATTGGCAAATGCCAGTTTATAGCTTCATTTAGTAGGGTGTACTAAATGACTATCCCCTGCTGAATGGAGTATATCAATGCTGGCCAGCTTCCTACATGGCTGCATTACTAGAGAGTAATGCTACAAAGAAATGTGGGGACCACTTTCAAGGAACAAGTTAACAAACTGCAGTATCTTGTCTCTAACTCATTCTCCCCAGAAATACAGGCACCTGACTACTGTCACCTATAACTTTTTAAGTAGAAGAGAACTTCATCATCACAAAAATAACCCCAAATACTTTTGAACTCCTGTAGTTCAACCAGTCTCTTACTTCTCATACAGGCAGGACTGGAACAATGGTCTGTACCTGGCTCATAGACAGCGACCAGTTTGAGAGTGCAAAGGTAAAAACTGGTGTTTATTTTTTTGATTCTTTTAGTGCTCTCAAATGCCACTTAATCTACTTAATTTGTGAAATGCACTAATACTCCCTAAGAAATCTGTTCTGGAAAAAGGATACTGTGGACAATCTATTCTAAAAAAGTTCTTGCAAATCTTGCTACTATGTAAATTCCTTTCTGATGACTATTCTTGATTAGGAAGAACTGGGAAAGTAGAATTTAAGAGGATACCGACCTTAAAGCACTCTTCTTGGAGGCATAATAGACCTAGGATCTTGAGCAACAACCCTCTTAAACTGTAGGTGGCTTCTGAGCATGCTGTACTAAAGATAGCATCACTGTTTTTAAGTGGTCTCAAGCAATTTTTTCCCTTGTCCCAGCCAGAACAGATGTACGTGCTGCTTTAGTATCCCAGGTCTGGTAGATCAGTCTGGAGACCTGAGTTGCAGAAGACCCAGGTCACTCAGGGTAGTCTGGGCAGATTGTTTATCCATTTAATCACTTGTATTCTTCTGAGTTTGGTTTGTGAAGACCTGAACTAATGTTCAGCTTGGTCTGCCACAGACCACTTGAGAAATATAGATGATTCTAAAGCAATTGCTTAAAAAGCATATTGCTCTCCCACTTTTGCATGGATGATAGACTGATGTATGTTATTTCTTAATTGGTGCTTTCTTATTCTAGTTAAAAGCCTCCTTTAGAAAGTACCGAAACAACTATTGCATGTTTTCACTTGCATTCCCTCACTGGAGTTGACTAGTGTAAATTTAGTTTACTGTCCCTTTTACAGGAAGGCAAGTGGTGGCGGGATGAATATCTTAACTGTTGAAATTATCTTTCTACATAGGAAAGTTTGGACTACTTTGGGGAGAGAAGAACTGATAGAAGCACAAGTACCAAGTTTCAGGGAGTTGAAACTCCATCCCAGGTAAGCTTGAGCAGCTCCAGTAACGGCAGCCAAACTAGCAGTAGCCTCGTGAGTGCTTACATGACCCCACCTCCCCTGCCTTGTTTCAGAGATGTAGGCTCCTGTTTCATGCTTAACTCCTGAACTTTCTGTACCCTTTCTTTAAGGGTTGGAAGACTATCAACTGGTAGGGTTGCACTGCATCTTCCCCCCTCCACTTTGTCCAAGCATGTTCATTATGCCTTTCTCTGTGTAATAGCATCAAATCTGAATTACAGTGTCTAAGATAATAGAATTGTTGAGATAGGAGAGCTTTCAGTCCAACCCCACTGTTCAAGCAGGGTGAGCTAGAGCAGGTTGCCTAGGGCTGTGTCCAGTCAGGCCTAGAATATCTCTGTGGATGGAGACTCTGCAGCCTCTCCAGGCACCCTCACAGGACCATGACCCTCTAAGACAATTGGGCTGTTTACCAAGGATGCACTGAAGCCTGCAGCTTGGCCTGGGGAGAGGCTATGGCACTGATGTGGCTGGATGGAGGAATGGATCCTCTAGACACTGTTTTCACAAGGAAATACTAAACAAGTTATTAACTCAGATCACAGTTTGGGGCTTTGTTCATCTTGATTCACTGGGTACTGTGTGATTCGGAGGTCTGAGGTGAAGCTGTGACAGAGGTACTTTAGTTGCTGGCATAAAATAGAATGGAAGTACAGCTATCCTTCAGAATGTGCTTCTGTAAAATGAAAGTATCTTGTACTTTTAAACATGCTGCCCCTTAAAAAGCTACAATATAAAAGCTTCTTATTTCTTGCTGAACTAAAGTACAGAATTCCTCTTAGAACATGAAGTCTAAATACTGCTTAAAAATGTAGCTGTTGAATTTGTCTAGAGGATTGTTTGAACTGGGAAGGGGAAGGAGAACAAACGGCTACTTTCTCCTTGGCTTTGGACTTAGGAGAGCTAAGAACTTAGAGTAGAAAATCTACTTAATCCTACTTCTGCCTAGGATTAGTCTGTGTGGGGTATAGAAACTGCATAATGTGTCTGGGTTTTTTTGCATTACAGAGTAGGTATGTTGGGTATTATGAGATCCTGAAAAACAAGTATAACTTGAAACTCCCACCAGAGAGACAACTCAAAATAAAAAACCTCAAAATCCACTCTATACATGGTAAGAACTCTTGAATTTGGGCATTCCTCTATCTGGTAATGGTTTCCTATTACAGGCAGCTGATCTCTACTGTCTCTCTTGCTAAGCCCATGATAGGAATGTAGACTTACTGGGATTTGAGAATTCAAATGGCACAATTAAAATACAATGAAGAGCATTTTGGAGTGCAGTTGCCCCATGCATTCTGTCACTTTCTGGGTGTCTGGTCGAATGGTGGCTTGCATACAACCTGCTCTGTTTTGGGAGGGGAATCACTTTTCAACTGACATGATCTCCACGTATGGAACTGGATCCACTAATGCTTCTTAGCCTGATAAACACACCTGTTTCTGTACACATGTGCTGGCAATCTTGATAAAAGGCTGGAAGTTCAGCTCTACTTGTTCTAGGGGACTTCAAACTGCTGTTCTTTTTCAGTCAGTGGAATTAA
>NW_009637564.1:0-9856 GCF_000690535.1 Cariama cristata | reverse complement strand
CGCCCATTCCTCCTCCACTAGTAGGATTCACTGCTACTTCAAATTACACTGCTACTCTCAACTACAGAATCTTGAGCTACCTTTCTTTAAAGTCTATTGCAAGGTACTCCTGAAAGAAGGCACCTTTGAATGAGATTGCACTTGGTTTTCATGACCACTGTGTCTTCAGCTAATGTGTATAATGCAACTCTTTCTTCCTAGGAGTTGGGAAAGGCAATGGAACTGATATGAAGGTGCAGATTATAGTGAGGAAGCAAGTTGTACTAGAATGTGTATGTGCCAGTCAAGGAAACTGCAAGGTAAGAATACTATGAAATCATGTCAGTTGAGTCACAGAAGCTGAAACCTGACTTACAGTTCAAAAGTGTCCTCCTGTAGAAGCTGAATACTGGACATAAAACTATCTAAATGGATGCTGTAAATTCTGAGAGGATGAGAAAGCAAAGCTTTGCTAAATCATAGGAACAGTAGTGGTAAGATAGTGAAAGATTTCCCTAGAAGTCACTTAAACACAAGTAGCTTGCTTTGATTTGAGTAGCTTAAATTGTTGGCTATTATTTTAGCACTGCTATTGTATTTGTATACCATGAATGAGTAGTTATTGTCATGAATTGGTCTCTTGTCTTTCTGCAGTAACTTTTCATAAAACTAAAACTTTATTCTGTTATCCAGCTCTTCTTTGATTCTGAAAGTGACTCTGTAGTCATTGGCGTGGAAGACAGCCCTGTTATAAGTGGTGATGTGAAAGTCAGATTTGAATCGCGTTCTGTAAGTATAACAGTGTGAGCACATTCCCTTGAGTGTGAGGGGAGGCTGCAGTGCAAACGGCAGTTAGGTGCTGGCTGTGCTGTGTGGGGCAGAATCTGTGTTCCTCCCCACTGACCCCTGTTGTGTGGGGAGGCCCCTCTGCCGTGAGTGATGCAGCAAATGTTGTTACATCAGACTATGCAGGCAGGGGAGACATCTTAGTCGAGTACCTGCTGCTTCTAACATGGGTCTCTTCCTTTGTATTGAGTGACCTAGTCCTGAAATAACTTCAGTGAAAATGGTGATCTGTGTGTGATATTGGGCTCTTCAAGTGTACTGACTCTGGCACTGTAGCTTTGTAAACCAAACTACTGAGGAGAGGTGGCTATGCTTGCTCTGCAAAAAATGAGTTGTTCAACAAGGTCTTTGTGTTTTAGGATCTCCCAAAAGGCTATGATGACTGCCCGTTCTTCTTCTGGTTCAACACTTCCTTTATTGAAAATAACAGGTAAGTGATCATAGTGACTGCCTTCAGATCCTAACTTCTGGTGTCTGAACAGAGCTGAAAGTTCATAAATATTGTACTGAAAGCTGAGAGCACTGGCTGAGCAAGCCTGTCTTAGCTTCTGTGTGGGTACTGGTCTCTGACTCTCAACTGTAACTTGCGAGCAGGCAGTTGGTGCACACTTTCTTGTGCTGTGTCAAGTGTTTTAAGCATATGTGAGCTCTTTATCTTAATCAACTTAATCCATTGGGTTCTTTCCTCAGTGCTTTAAGTATTGTTAATGAACTTGAATTCAAAAAGGTAATGCTAACTATTCAAACCAAAGGCAACTCTGCTGTCCTCTATAGCATGGCTGCCTGAGAGGCTGGAACTCATTCAGCACCTTAGCAGGTGTACATTAAGACTGGAGTTAGAGGTACTGATGCTTGCGATCCCAAAGAAAGGCTCTTTTACTTCTCATGCTTTTGTTAAAGTTAGAAATTACTGGGATTTTTCTTGAAACTAGAACTCCTGAGGGAGCTCCAGCTAGTGGAAGTTGGGCTTGTCTGCCTTGCTAGGGGAGTGATCTAGAAATGCGGAGATGGGAGGTCCTTCTAGTCTGTTTCCCAAACTGACAGATCTTGATAGAGAAACAGTGAACTTGCCGTATGAGAGAATTACTGTGTTCTCCATGACTGGAGTAGGAAGGAAACAATTTTTATTTAATTGATCCCATTGGAGCATGAGGAGAGCTAGCCATGAGTCTGTTTATAACTCTAATATGCTGAGCCAGCAATGCACCTTGCAGCCTAGGTGCAGACATCTGGTTAGACCAAACCAGTACCAGGAGAAATGTATGCCTGCTGTCTGACAGCCCTGCAACAATGCTATCTCAAAAGTTTCACCCAAGTGCTTTGTTTCTTCCAGGACTAAGGAGGATGCCCCACCAGACCTTCTTTTAATCACAGTTTAGTAGAGATTATCTCCCTCTCTGCCCAGAGAGTTCTAGTAGGCTTCAGGTGGACTAGGTCTGATCAGAAGTGAAACTGCTGTTAAGGCAGTGTTCCTATCTCTGTAGCTCTAATTCAGCCACGGCTGATGTGCAAGTGCTAGTAAGTGATAACTAGACATGAATTTGGTAAGCATTACAAGTGGAGAACATGCCTGATGAGCTCGACTGATTACTGAATCAAACCCTTGCCATGAGGAATGTCAGTTTTTTCTGCCTGCATCCCATTGGGCGGCCTTGAGCTGAATGTAACACTAATTTTACTCTAACAATCTTATGTTGTGGGGCTGGAGGGCAGGGGGGAAACAAGCTGTCAGGTTGACTGTATGTTTCTCAGACTACTTCAGATCCAGTGCCCTGTGCAGGCATGGCTGAAGTCTGTCTGAATTCAAGATCTGGGGCTGTATTTAATATTCCAGAGCTGAGCTTGAAGTTCTCTTGGCTGCCTGAAAGGAAAAGCATGTCTTAGGCTGTAAGATACACTACTGAATTTTGTCTTTCAGACTCTACCTTCCCAGGAATGAGCTGGATAACCCTCACAAGTCTAAAACATGGAAAGTCTATAGTGAGACATTTGCTGTGGAGGTGAACTTCATTGAACCATAAGGGAAAGCTGAAAGAAGGGAAACGCATAAAAGTAATCTCTTTTTCCTGGAGAATGTCTTGCTGCTTCAGGACAAAGTGAAGCAGTCTCACTTTGATGTACTGAATGTATTTCTGTGTAGATACAACTTCTCAAATAAACTTACATGAAGTTCTGTTGTGCAGAGCAATAATACTCTGAGGAGTTACTTAGCAGCATCAACTGACTGCATGTCATGTTACTGAGCTGTTGGATCCTTTGGAGCTTAGATGTCTCTATGTACAGGTAATCCCTACTTTATTAATCTGAGACAATTGTCTGTCTTTAAGAGCATTAACCTGATGGTGCATGGAGACCAGCAGTCTGCCGGAGACTGCTGGAAGAATGACACAGGCTCCCTTGGCATCATGGTTTTCCACAGGTCAGAATATGGGAATTTGAAGGGAGAAATAATTAGTCTACCTGTGCCAGATTACACTTCTTGAGTAGAAGTCTTGGTATTGAACCACTCTTCATCAGAAACCCAGTGATGTAGGGTTTTGAGCAACACCTGGCCTGGGAGCTGACTGTGGGGGTTGGAGGCTGCACAGCTGCTTCCCTGCTGCTGTACCTCCCTGCAAAGGGCTGAGATGGCCACATGCCCTAACCCTTCCTAAAGTCTGGATCTCACCAGCTCATGAGCACGCCAACTGCCTGGGATCAGTTAGCCAGGCTTGCCTTTACCTGCATGTGGTGGGTTTGATCTGTGTTCCTCTGAGCTAATACTGCAAACGCCCAGTGACCCCTCTTGAGCTATGCTGAGACCTGTAATGCACAAACTTCTGGGATGCTTGTTCTGCTTCCAGCTGTTCTCAGCAGTGCAGCCCTTCTGTGGAGACTGTTCATGGCTTCCTTGATATGAAACGTGTTGAGGTTTAGCGTCTTGGTTCTGTTGCTTCCTTAGTCTTTTTATTGTTAGGATCCAAGAGTGGAAGGGGTGTGACAGTCTTCCATAGTTAATACCTGGTTAATGAAGTAAGCAGAGAGATATCATACCTTCTGTGTGCTCACGTGAGGGTAGTGGTATCTAGGAAATACATGTGTGAAGTCAACTTTTGCTATTGCTGTGTAATTCCCTGGTGTTTAGGAGCTTGGCTGTTGGAAATTCCCACAGTGTTGGAAGCTGCTTCTATTAGCACTGTACTTCACGTGTGGAGGCTGAAACCTGTCTTGAATGACCAACAGCATTCTGCCAATTGTTTGTGGCTCTGGGCGCAGGATAGAGTGGGCCTGGGTCACTCAGATACATGTAGTCCAAGCTCCTGGGCAAAACAGGCCCAGCTCGAGCTGGCTCACACAACCTAGTTCAGTTCTGTGTATCTCCACAGATAGGGTTTTCACACAAGACTTAATCTTTTAACTACTTTTCTTTCCTGGTTGGAATTTCCCGTGTTTGAAGTTGTGGCTGTTGCATCTTGTCCTCCCCTTGTATTTCTCTGAGAAGGGCCTGGCTCGATCCCCTCCCATGAATGAGGTAACTGTAGACAGCAATAAGATCTCTCCTCAGCTTTCTGTTACAGGTGAACAAACTCTGTTTTCTCCACCATCCATCCTCATTGCCCTCTGCTTGACTTGCAGCAGTATGTCACTGCCTTTCCTGTACTGGGGAACACAAAATTGGATATGGTATTTCACATCTGCTCTGACAGATGCAAGAGGTATGAGCAGAGGGTCAGAACCGTTGGATTTGCTGGCTCTGGAGCCTGCTGTTGCAACTTAGCCTCTGCTGCAAGGGTGTGCTGGCTCACATTCAACTTCTGCAACACCATTCCCCAAACTGTAATGTTGCTTCAGAGGCTGCATGTGTTATTGCACATAACCTTGAGGGGCAGTTTACTAAGTTTAAGTGGTGCTGGCAAAATTAATGCAACCCTTCCATCTCTGGCTTGAGGAAAGGAAGAAATACCCAGTTATACAGAGGTCAGACCACAGATGCAGTGCTAGAGGGCAACAGAGCAAGAAGGCAGAGAAAGCCTCTGTGTCCGCACTGAATGTACCAGGGGCTGGAAGAGGATGCTGTTTTATTGCAGCTAGAAGTAGCTGATGACTCAGTTCCCTTTGGCGTAGCTTGGGTGATCAGATATTGCTGTCCTAGGATGCCCCTTCTAAGAGCTTGCAGGGCAGTTAAGGTGAAACTTCTTCCTGCTTATGGCGTTAAGCTCATCTCACACAGCAGCAGCAAAGGCTGTAATGGCAAGAGTCAGATTTTTCTAGCTGAAGCATGCAGTTAAGTAAAAACTACTGCATAAGCTTTAGCAAAAGAACTGCTGCTGCTACCTCTCCCTTCAGAGATCCAAGCACCACTGCTCAGAAGCTGGGAACAATAGCTCAACTCCCTGCAGCATGGACCTCTGGCTTCAGGGTAGTGGACACTCATCCCTTACATATGTGGAATTTAGGTGACCTGCACTGGAATCCAGGCATTCTTCTGGCAGGAAACTTACCCTTATAGTGTGTATCATAGTAATCAACAACCTAGAAATGTTGAGTTGAACCTTAATATTAGAACTGACTTTTAACTACCAAAGCAACAAACCAAGGGCTAAACCACAGGCTTTATTTTCCATAGCAGATTGTAAAATCTGCAGTTGTTTCACAGCACCTTGTTAGAGCTGATGCTTTCCATTCACTTCTGAGGGCTTTATACAGTCAGTGATTGCAAAAAGCCTTTTTCCTTTAATTCTGGAGGGGTGGTGACACTGACTTCAACCTTTCTTTGCTCCTCAGCTAGACAAGCTTGTTAAGTGTTGTTGCATAAACAGCAGTCAGGTACTCAGTTAATCAAATCAAACTTTATTCCTGTGAATTCTTATACCAACATTACGCATGTCTTAGCTGAACAGCTAATACATATGTACAGCTTAAGCAGCTGTGAATGGAAAAGTTACTGTTTACATCAACTTCAAAAAGTAAACTCTCAAAATGCATGTCTGTTTTGGCTACCAGCTTCTTGCTGTAGGTTCAGTCTAAATATCCTGCTTCTCCAGAAGCTTTGACTTTTGTATTAAAAACTGCAACCATGAGCTTTAAAAAATGAAAGCAAAGACAAATCTAAGAAATAGATTGATGTATTCCACTGATGTGGAGTCAATCCTCACCTTTTCATAACTATTAGAAACATGTACAAATACACTATTTCTCTTGGCTAGACAACTTTGAAAAGAGGAAGTCTAACCACTCTTAAAGCCCCATCCTCCTACCTGAATTATTTAAACATTTGGTATAAATTCCTTTTTAAAGTACAGATGCTGCACAGTATTCCTGCCCCTAGCGTACCAGTCAGTCAAGGTAAATTGGTGCAATAGACACTGAAGGTTCTGCAGCCATGCCCTGCTTTAACTGCCTTTTTCTCATGGGTGTAGGAAAGGGAGATGAACAGTTCTTGGTGCATGTGAAGGCTAGAGAAGCAAGAAGAGTTTGTCAAGCTCCAACCACCACCTTTCATTGAAGAGACCGTAACAACGCAGTGGAATAGCCAGTTTAAGTGCACCATGGCTACACTGCAAGAGGCAACAGGTATTGAGATGCTTTCATCTATGCCTAAAGTTATTTCCCTGTTTCTGGAAGCTGTAACATGCAAAACTGAGCTGTTCCAGCTGTAACTGCTGTCAGTCACTGACAAAGTGTGGTTGCTGTGATAAGCTGCTACTTTTGATCTAGCTCCAATGATCTTGGTAGGTCAAAGAGCTCTGTCTGTGCCTGCCGCAAGGGCAGGCTGTCACTTACAGCATGCAGACAATGTCCCTCTGTACAACTCCAGGCCTGAGTCATGAATCGTGTTGCTCCCAGACCTGCTTTGCCCTCTCCCAGGATAGGCAGTAGCTGCTTCTTACAAGGCAGAGCATGCTTGTATGAGGAATATCCTACTTCAGGCATGAAAGTGGCATCTAGAAATAGGCGTTACTGCATCATTTTGGGTAACGCTGACTAACTGTGTGTTTAATCAAGTAACATGACCAAGCAGGCATGCCCTCCAGGCCTGAAGGTGAAACAAACTATCCAGTCATACGAGCTTTTTCCACTCTGCCGAAGAGACACAGCCAGCGGCAGGACTCCTGCCCAAGTGCTATACCATGGGGCCTAGACCATGGTGTCAGTTGTCTTTAAGAACTCAGTTCTGGTTTTCCGCTCCTCTTCAGCTTCCTGTCCTTCAAGCACATGGACTCATTCACATCAAGGTGACCCAAACAAGAGCCTGCACAAAGTTACAATTCTGTGCTCAGAGCCAGCAGCTATTTCCAGCAGTCTCAGTGGTGCTTAGCATACTCCAGCACTTGTTGAAAGGATTTAGAAAATAATAAAATGCTGCATGGACTCCTTAAACCCAGTAACTATGTTTTTATCTCAAATGCAGGCGCCTCTCTGGCTGTAAGCTGTACAAGTACGAGGTAGGGGGTGAACGCTTCCTATTTTTATAAGCCCATTCACAGGGACAGAGTACACAAGTCAGACACCAACTGCCATGACCTTGGAAAGTCACAGAGCAGAAGGGAGCTGGAGGAGGGATCTGTATAAATCAGCCATCCTCAGCAAGATTAGACAGGGCTGCTGTTAGCGTGAGTCAGGCACTTGCCAGCAACAACAGGAAAAGTTCACCACCACAGCACAGATTTTAAAACACTGCTTTGCCTTAAACAAATCACAGCCTACTGCTGCACGTTACATTAAACCCAACAGGTCAACCTAAGTCTTTTTAGCACCATTACAGGTCAGGAAAATACATTTACGACATGCAACGTACCTAGTGCAGAATGTGCACAACAGTGATAGTTCTGCTGATCCAATTCAAGCAGCGTGTACACATCTCTAGAAAATCACCTGAATTTAAAAGATTACAAATCCTAAACTGAAATTGAGTCCCTAAAATTAGGTCACTGATTTGGCCCTGCTTAGACCATGATGTGATCTACAGGTTTTTGATCATCTATTTAAATGATCCTTAAACAACTTTTGTTCTCCATCTGCTAGAACATATCAGTAAGAATCTATTTGTTTCATCATAAGTTTCCGGCTGTACTCATAGGCAAGGAACAGTGCCCCGTTGGCCAGGAATGCACGGATCATCGTTGGCTTTAGTCCAGAATACAAGGCAAGTACACCTGGAAATGAAATCAGAGCCAGTTATCAATTTATTCAATTGCCTATCTGCATCAACCGCTGTGCTTCTGCCTTCAAAGGACAACAGCAGCTGTACCACAGCTGGCAAGGGACCACAAAAAACAGCAGGACTGTGTTGGAGCTGTGCCCCAAGTCAGACTCCTGCTCTGATGAGCATCTTCCCTAGCAACAGGGCCAGGATTTGTATCTGCTGCCATTACGTTCTTACACCATCTCCTGAAGTACCTGGCGCAGGCCTTTTCCCAAGTCGAGGCACTGAGGTTGATGCCACAAGTTGCCAGGCTAGAAAGGACTGATTTATCAAACAGCCCTCAGTCAGCCACATATTAACTTCTAGAGGTGAAGAAAAATTCTATACTGAAGTTAACCGGCTCCTTCAATTTTCATGTACAGGTTTGGTCATGGGTAACAGAGCTCATTGCTTTATCTGCTTTTAACATATACTGAGCTTTTGTTAGCTTTAAGTGAATGGTCTCCTGAATGCAGAGGCATGGCAGATGCAGTAGGTCTCAATTTCTAGATTCCAAGCTTTCCAAGACTACATGAAGCATCAATATTTCTGTTTGTTAGAGACGGTTATTGCCTCTAACACATTAGCAGTGGACTAGATTTCTTAAGCAATTTTTGGTATTGGAGGGTATAGATTTCAATCTGCAGCCCTACCAATTCAGTTGATATGCTGCATACTCACCTTCAGTTCTCACAACAGTTACAAATGTTCCCATAAAGCCTGTCTGTTTTCCAGCCATTGAAAGAACCTGAATTCTAGATTTGACACAGTCCACAGGATACACAGCAATCCACAGACAGCTGCCTCCAAAACCTCCACTTAGTAGCAAAGGAATGGGACCTAAAGTTGAGAAATAAGCTTTTATGCATACCACAAAATATTCACCAACATACACATCACATTATTTCATCTACAGAAGGAACCTACTTACGACAAAAGAGCAGTTTCTGCTCTCCCCACAAACCTTTAAGTTAATTTTAAGCCACTGGTAAGTTGCAAGTCTAACCAGAAGCTCAAAGGTTACAAGGACTGCCTCTTAGATCACTGGCCATGCTAAAAAAGCGTAACTCAGAATTCTGTTTTGACCATATTAACCAAATTAACTCCACTCCTTTCACACTTGGAACCAGTTTCCAAGGCTAATTGTGAAATGATTTAGAGTAACATCACATAGTGTCACTAATCATCTACAGACATTTATTTGGTAGAGTGAAGTTACTTTATGATAAGTCATTTAACATGATACAACCTGATTTTGTGTTTCAGATCAGATGTTTATTAACATTTGCAACAAGAGACCAGAACGCATGCAGCTGAAATCCTAACTCTCAGTAAGACAAAGTATTACTGTCTGTTCTTTCAACAGGAGACAAGCAATCTTTATTCTGGCATCTCCTCATTTTTTCATGTCTAATTTTCAATCTCAGCGTTCTGTTACTATCATTGTAATTACATTTAACAGTCAGCATACATTTCAGCATGCACTTGAACACACTGTTCAAGAGAATACTGCTAAAGACTTCAAAATCGCTCTGAACAGCTGCTGAAATGAAACAGTTCAGAGGTGTGTTACACTGCAGGTTCAGATATTTAAGTAGTTTTTTAGTATAACTGTGTATTGGGTTTGTGTGGCAAGGCTTTGGGGTGGGGGCTGCAGGGGTGGCTTCTGTGAGAGGCTGCCAGAAGTTTCCCCCCATGTCCGATGGAGCCAACGTCAGTGGGCTCCAAGATGGATCCACCGCTGGCCAAGGCCCAGCCCATCAGTCACAGAGGTAGCGCCTTGGGGATAACTGAGTTAAGAAGGGGGAAAAGAAAAAAACAGCAATTGCAGCCAGACAGAGGAGTGGGAATGTGTGGCAGGATCAG
>NW_009637563.1:0-70919 GCF_000690535.1 Cariama cristata | reverse complement strand
GTCCATTACTGAGTGGACCGTGACAGATGGGCAAAAGATAAATCACCGTACCAAGAGCAGGCTGAAATAGACTGTGCTGAGCTTCTTGTTGCCATAGCTGGACTAACAGTCTAAAGCATCCCTGAATATCTGTATGCTACATTGCAGTCACTTAATACTACACAACTCTACCAGACACAAAATATAGTGAAACCAGGAAGAATTTGGCCTGGGATAATTATGAAGTGTACGTTTATTCCTTTCAGTGGAGCTCCATGCAGCGTTGGGAGCAGTATCCGCTACATTGGTTTCATGGGCTCTTGGTGTAAGATGGAGGCAAGGGTCTCGGCAGCATCCCTGTGTTTGCCTCGGTGCACTCCCTGGGGATCAAACTCACCATCGGCACACATCCCCACAGCTTGTCCTTATAGTTGAGGAATTACGGATCCTCCAAATGTCGCAAATACATGCTGCACAATTACAGGAAGGCTACTTTACAGTGGCCATGCTGTGTTGAACAAACTTTTAAGAGCAGTGAGGGATTTGGAAAGCTAAAAACTAAATTCTCTTTCCTGGGCTAGTGCAGTTACCATCTGGTCAGCAGTTGCTAGTGGCTGGCTGTTCAGAGCTGAAAGGTTGTGCTGGCAACCATGTGGAATATATCCTTTCTTGGTAGCTATTTTTGTTCTGGATAACACTTCTTTACTAACCCCTTTAAAATTGTATCTTTAAACAGGATTTATAAGAATGTGTGTACCTTTTTTTTTTGAGAAATATCATTACATTTTCTTACTGCCAGTGTGCCAATTGATACACTGATGCACTTGGTTCTCATTATAAAAAGTTGTTGGCTGTATCACTGTCCCCCGCCACCAGTATAGTATAATGTACATGACATGTTTTCCAGTGTCAGACCCAATAGGATGCTGCGATTGAAAAAATATTTCTATATAGTGATAATGCATTCATGTAATGTTGATACTGAAATTATAATATTAATAGTATGAACATCAATCTATTTTATTTAGAACTACTGTGAGATAATCTGTGAGAGATGCTTTGAAGACAAAGAGGACTATGGACTATGAATTGCACTAAACATGGCAGGGGTTTCAGTAGTGTACTGCCTCTCGTCTACCGCACTGGCTCTCTCAAACCATGGCAACCCATTGCTTACTACTAAGAATGTAATAAAAGAAGGGCAACCGCTCTCCCTCTTGACTCGCCTGGTCAGAAATGAAAAAGATTTCAGAAAGGAGAAATTTTCTTTTCAAAGGCTCTTAATTTTAAGTTAGGGAATATTAATTGTAAATGGTGCTTCAGTGTTAAGAGTTCAGCAAAACTGTATTCAGCAAAGTGTAAAAAAAAACCCAAAAGTAAAACAACCCGACTGCAGTAGCAATCTGTAGTCTGTATTTCCATCTGTGGACCAGGAGATGTAAGTTTGTAAATAGCTCTCATCCTCAGTTTCCTAGTAGCTAATATTTTAATCAGCACTACAAGAAAATACTTGATGTCTTGATGGTAAAAATAAATAATTACAAACCCCATAAGCTATACCTGCATCCTAGGATGGCTGTACAATCCTGAAGGCTTTCTTGAAACACCTTGCCTTGCCTCAGAGCACCTATACTGCACAAAACGACTACACATACTGTGATTCTTATGTCCACCCCCTATGCTCATACAATGCGTGCTACCCCAACATATGGAACACTAAAGCAAACTAACCTTCCCTTAAATAATCAGTGCCAAGATTCAGGAGGAAGGAAATAAGCCCAGTATGCCCAGAAATTAATTACTGAACAACCAGTAAGTTGTCAAGATTGTGGCAAGAAGATGTCTTCTGGAACTTCTGAAGAAAGAGGAGGATTAGTAAAAGAGAAGAGAGTTAGGATCAGTAAGTTATCCATGTAAACTGTTGAAGTAAAGCGAGAGAGTATCATTCTTCCGAGAAACACATCAAAGCGCGTTATCAAAGGAGCTGGTACCCCCAGGAGGCTGAGCTGCCAGAAGACAGCGAGGAAGCTGGAGGAGCAGCTTTGCCCGGTCCTTTCGCAGTCCTGGATTGGGGCCACGAACATTGGAAAGAGGATGCAACGGTAATTCTCCTCAGAAATCACAGCAGCCAGGGCGCTGCTCAAAAGGCAAATACGCTTGTGGAGCGATAGGGTACAGTGGTCAGAGCGGGTGTGCATATGGATTTCAGCGCTTCAGCTAATTTATGAAAAGCTTTAAGCATAACCCAGCTGTTTTCATTCACAGCCAGCCATGTTTAATAGTGCAGAGCCTGTAATACAAGGTGTGAGAAGCCACAGAAGTTACAACTGATGTGTTATCTCTTGGCTTGATACAAAGTCTGTGTAAATGTAAAGACTTAGGTATAGTTGCTGCATATAAAATGGCACAGAAGTGGGCTGCGTGGATTGTTTTATTGCCTTCTCTTCTCTACTACAGCAGCGTGTGCTGGGCTTTCCCTGCTACCCTCTAGGCTAAATCTATGTAACCCCTTCTTTAAAATCCCTCTTCTTAAGGAGTTGTGTTGGGTTTTTTTTAATGATGTTTCATTATCAGTGCTCATCTGTTGACTATATAAGTCACACTGGTTACACTGAATTAATTACATTTGATTTGCAGGCAACAAAACAGAAATACAATTCTCTTGCAGGTTTTCATGATGGTACCTGACCGAAATCCTATTCTCCCTATGAAGGAAGGTTCTTCTGTAGGCCACATTTCATCTCAAAAAAGTCTCTAAGACTTGGATCGGACCCTGCATGAATTAGGAGAGACTCTGTGTTTGTCTTTAACCCCGTATCTTCTCTTTCATTTCCAAAGCCCACCATAATTTAGTAGCAAATATTTGTTGCTTGAGCAAAACCTTGCTCTTTGTTATACCAGTTATGCCATTCTAAAGCAATGCCATTTAGTGTATTAGAATTGCTCCAGATTATGCTTGCGTACCTGTCAGGGAGACTTTTGAGCCTTAAATGAGCAGATAATTTCTCCTTTCCTGACATGCAGGATCAAAACTGTCCATCGTTTATGTTTAAGCCACTGCAGCCAAGGATGGAAGACGATAGAAGATTTGCATTGCTGTAGCATCACGGATTTCCAGTTAAACAGTCCCACTCCCAGTGCTAGCCATGGTATCAACATGATACATTACTGCTGTCCTCAGAAGCGTTACTTGTTTGACTCCAGCTTCTCAGTTCAAACCAAAGTCATTCGGCTGACTGAATTTTCTGTGTTCATTACATACCTATTTAATATCTATCCCTCTTCTGTAGGTGAAAATTTTACTTCAAAAATCAATACAAAATTTACAGCTAATGTTCACAATTGATTCTTTCCTAATTTTTTAATTCTTAAATAGGAAATCAATGTTTGCAACAAGTATTTTGATTTGTGTTCATCAGCATGGACATTAATCTCCTGCCAAACTGCCATTTTTTATTGCCTTTGCTGACTTGCAGTGTATTTGACTCGCCACAGTAAAAACTAGGTTAATTGAAGTATTACAAAGCATGACTAAAGTATCAGAAAGCATGGCTTGCTTGAGGCGTGTTTCAGTGTGTAATTATGATACTACTGTAGTATATTGGAATTACAAGTTTACAAATAATAGAGTATATATAGGTGCACTAAGGTGATAAGGTTTGAACAAAGAAACAGATACTATAACTGTAGCTGGCTTTTCTTTTTGTTCCCTCCTTTTTTTCCTGTTTGCCTTGACAGTAGAACTTGAATAACAGAGAAGTAGAATACAAGTAATTTGTTTAAATTTTCTTTAAAATTGCCCAGAAATTATTTGTTAGGAAACAAAAACCTGTCACATCATAAATCCATAACACCACACACCACTTACCTCTAATGTGTGTGTAATTAAGACTGAAGTTCTTCTAAACAACTATTCCTAAAATATATAGTAAAAAAATTGAGAAGGATTTCTCCTCAGTTTCTCCACTGTAATGACAACAGTAATTTCTGGCCCATGGTAGCAATATAGTTATAATTCTCACGTAAATTATTTCAACCTAGCCTAATCCTTCTCCCTGCTGTGATGGCAAAAATCGCTTCAACTTCAATATTAAGATGATTAAGGCCCACATTTAAAAAGTGTTAGGTCTTGGAAAGAACAAGAAACTCAGTAATCTCGACTGAACATTTTTACTGTTTATGTGCAGAGCTCAAATTCAACAGCACCTAAAAACAAATCTGAAAGTGATCCCCCAGGCACCAAACAGTCCTGACTTGGGAATCAGGCATAGCTGTGCAACCGAGGACATCCACTCAACTGACTTAAATTATGGCCGCGTGGGCAGAATGAACAGGAGGAGTGCAGTCACTATGTGTACTCGCAGCTTAGAAGGCCAACCGCATCCTGGGCTGCATCAAGGGAAGTGTGGCCAGCAGGTCGAGGGAGGTAATTCTGCCCCTCTACTCCGCTCTGGTGAGACCCCACCTGGAGTATTGCATCCAGCTCTGGAGCCCTCAGCACAAGACATGGACCTGTTGGAGAGGGTCCAGAGGAGGGCAACGAAAATGATCTGAGGGCTGGAGCACCTCTCCTATGAGGACAGGCTGAGAGAGTTGGGGTTGTTCAGCCTGGAGAAGAGAAGGCTTCGAGGTGACCTCATTGCGGCCTTCCAATACCCGAAGGGGGCCTATGTGAGAGATGGGGACAGACTTTTTAGCAGGGTCTGCTGTTACAGAACAAGGGGTAAGGGTTTTAAACTAAAAGAGGGTAGATTTAGACTAGACATGAGGAAAAAATTTTTTACAATGAGGGTGGTGAAGCACTGGAACAGGTTGCCCAGAGAGGTGGTGGAAGCCCCACCCCTGGAGGCATTCAAGGTCAGGCTGGATGGGGCTCTGAGCAGCCTTATCTAGTTGGAGATGTCCCTACTCACCGCAGGGGGGTTGGACTAGATGACCTCTAAAGGTCCCTTCCAGCCCAAATGATTCTATGATTCTATAGGCAAGCATAGGTCACTTTTCTCTGCAGAGGTTCCAGAAAACATTGAAATGCACTGTTGTGCTGCACAAGGGGCAGTTTTGTGACTACCACATGCCATGTACTCATTGCCTGAACAGAGGGACACATCTTTAGACACGTCAACCTAAGATTCAGACTCAAAATGCAGACTTCAACAGCAAAAGCTCTGTTCTCAATATTAAATTTGTTTGGAGTTTGTTCCATGTTTCTTCCATTCTACACACACATACACCTCGTAGTTGACTTCCACAATTACTTCTCCTCCAACTTCCATTACAGGCCATAGTGTCATTACAGCTCAGGAGGGAACCTCAGCTGTGATCTCTCTCCCACTCGCCCTCGTGGGCACACTTCCCCAAGGACCAGCTCTCACTACATGTTTCCCAGCATAGAACTGGTAGGCTGTCAACCTGCCATGAACCTGTTCTCACCTGCCAGCCACAGTCACACGGAAGGCATTCTCCTTAGCCATTATCTTCATTTTTGTCTGAGTGAAATCCGAAGCTCTAGCCATCAGTTTGGATCCCAACGCTGGGAGTTGGCAGTCCTTTCCAACAGCATTAACAGAGCAAGCCCGGCTACAACTGGGAACGGCCAGCAACTTCTCTCCCATTGCCTCTGGGATACAGCTACATAAACCTGGGTCTTCCAAACTTCATTTACCAGTGGGTATAAAGTGAGGAGGTGGATCGCTCCCTTCTGCACCCATTGCCTCTTTCAAAGGACACTCAAGCTCAGCTGCCTCTGCTTTTCTTCTGTGGTCGTAGAGCTAAGGAGAGAGACATAGAGGTGGAGAAGCACTTGGGCTGTAGCTGTACAGTTTGGGGAATGGCTATACTGTGAATGAAAGACGCCTCAGCTTGAAACGCTGAGGAGCTTGACGACACCTGGAGCAGGTTCTGCACAGACTGAGCCACCTCCAGAATTGGCACAGCAATACTTGGACGCTGCTGGGTGCCCAAGCCAATAAAGCCTGCTTTGCCACGTGGCGTATTGGCCGGACTGCCTGCCGAACGGACTGGGAACCTCAGCCGGAAAGTGTGCCTGGTCCTGCAAAGTACTCCAAATTTACCCAGGCCCTCTTGGTTCCAGTGTGTCGAAAGCTGTCCATCTTTACTCAACGTGTCCTCCTGAGTTGATACTAGCAGCTCTCCAACTCTTTCCTTGTTAGGTAAGGTTTTTAATAGCTTAGCATGCTTTTGATCTTAGGTTCTGGCCTTGGGAAAAACCAGCCTGGCTGGAAGCACAGAAATAGATTAATAGTTCATGAACTGTTCTCGTAATGGCCTTTTGAATTGCCTCCAAGAGATGCTTCACTTCTGTCATGGTTCATACCCTGCTTACTTTCCCTTACAGCCTCCTTTGATGTAGGTCCCTGCAGTCAGACAGGAGAATATCAATTAAGTCAATTGTGATACACTCGCTATTAATACTAAATTATACCAATATCTCCATTACCCACATGCGCTATTAGTATTAGGGCATGTCTACACATGGGAACTATTAGGGAATTAGGTAGGTGTGAATTTGTAACTTTTTCACACAACTCCCTGAATAAGATCTCACTATTACACAAAGCACATATCCGCAAGAGTGAATTAAGCCAAAACCTCACCAGGTTGCTCAATCTAGGTTAAAAGTGGCTGCAGGAGGAGCTAACTCTACATTAGTCATCCTGCTCTGCCAAAATCCAGGTGCTGTAGTTCAGCCCAATATAAGGAATGTGCAATTAAAACTACCAGTTACTGGTATAGTTTAGCGGTGATGAAGACTTGGAGAGCACTTTCTGTTACAAAGTGCAGAGAACGGATTTGCAAATAGTGCTACACGCAACAACCATGATCATTTCGACCACACTGTACACTACCTTTCAGCAATTCTTGAGGTTAACTGTTAAGGTCGGAAAATAAAGAGTGTGCCTTTGTTCACCTGAAGGACAGAGAAAATATTGATGGTCAAAACTATCTGTTTTGGTCTCAAGCCAAGTCACCTCCTAAATACAATACAGTTAAAATAGTATATAAATAGTAATAAAAGTAATAAACTAAGTAATAACTAATGAACTAAATAATAATAAATTAAAACCCTAATAGTACTTTAAACAGCTTGTAATAGTATTTTAAACATCACAATGAAGTACTGCTGAACATAAATCGTTTTAAACCTCTTTCACATGAAGAGAGTAATACGCACAGAGGTAGGAAGGATTTTCCATTCTTGCATGTAGGAGATTCAGAAATGGAATTGTATTGCATATAAAGCTGGATCCCTTAAGGAAAAAAGGAGAAAGATATTTGCATCACGCTCATTTTTCTGGCCTCAAAAATTTTTTTTGCACTCTCCATTATTATTGGCACTCTAAGGAAACTTGTTTTATTGCTGATAAGCATTTCTCCATCAAAACTAGACCACCAACGCTAATTGTAAATACACACATTATGACAGCTTGTAAAAGCCTAGTAGGGAAAACCCTTCAGCGTCTCTCACCACTTCCCAAATCTCTGTAGAGCTACGACAATTTATATCAGCAGGGCATCTGCCGTACATAATTTTATTTCCTGAGAAGCACTGCTTTAGAGATGCTGAACGACAGCCCGGGGGCCATTAGGAGTTCCCAGAGTGAGTGCTGGTAATCCGCGGAGAACCACCGACCTTCTGGGGCTCCCTGCCTTGCGTTCAGCTCTTACAGCAACGGCTTGCCAAGGTAGTTCTCGTTGTTAGCATGTAGGACCGATAAAAGCAAGGAAGGTGGTCTGTGGAACAGTTGACCTAGCTACTGGTGAGGGCCTAGAAAGTAATTTAGAGTTGGAAAAGGTCTGAAAGAATAGCACAACATTAATTGTGGTAACCTTTTTGTCGGGACCAGCTTTCAGAAAGAATGCTCTTAACTGAGGGCAAATTACTATCCTCCAGACATGGCAATTTCAGGTACACTCACTTCCCTGTTCTCCCCATCCCTCCCATCCGTTTCCTCGGTTTTTGCATGCCCACATCAGACGTACGTGTTAATTCCTTTTCTCCCATCTCCCCTTTCTCCCACACAGACTCTGCAGATGCTCTCCTCTTCAACGGACAGACTCCAGAGGGAATTCACAATAAGAAAGGAAATTAATTAGGAGCGGTCACTCAGCCAGGAAGGGTTCAAGTGTTCAGCAGCCGGAGGCAACTCACTGTTTTGACTGGGTTGTCAAAACTTGCAACTCAGTGTACCTGTTTATTCAGTGTCTCCTTACCCCGCCTCTGTGCCATCCCTCCGGGGATGCTATACAATAAATATTTGTTAAATATTCATTCTTTTTAGCAAATTGGATCTTTCTCAAAAATTTCTGGACCATCACTTTAACTGCTGGAGCAAGCGCTGCTTCCAGATCTTAGAGCGGTAATCTTAGCAAGCTCCTTTCCTCTTCATTCTTATGAAAACCTAACATGCCAATTTTGCATATCATTTAACATAACATTTTATTTATTCATTTTTAGATTTGAGAAACTTGCTCTATGAGATGCTGAAAGAAAAAAACATGTAGCAGAGAAGTGCAGTAAGTTTAATTATTCTGCTGCACCAGAGCACAGTCCAAATGCGTAGCAGCACTCTCACAAAGAGAAAGGAAGCTTCTCTGAGCAAAACATCAGAAGCTAACACTTAAAAGGTACGGTGAGTATCTGCCTCTATTCGAGTCTGCTCCACAAGGGCACGTAGGGCACCATCACCCTCCACACGCTGCAATGATGGGATGGCATTAAAGGCGGTCAGGGTGCCGCCTTCTCTTACTCTCTGTCCCTTGACCATGGCATTCTGACAGCTTGCTTTTAACTGCGTGGGCTGTCTCGAACTTACACTTCTGTCTGTAATGCAACGTAACCATACCCTGTGACTGGTCCAGCAGGTTATTAGCTCCAAGAGGATTTTTTCCGCCATCTGTATTGATGAATTGTAAAAGCATTGTCTCTTCTGCGCCGTGCACGAGGCAAAGAGTGACAGCATGCTAGAAGGGCTGAGCTGTTAACTGCCCTTCTCAGCTTGGAGCTGGCTGGTGAACTCCCACAACAGGTCATTAATTTGGGGAGTTCACAGAAAGATCTGTGAGAAAGAGGTGAAAGCAAATTTCTAATTACACCTTTTTAAATTGATACTTGAAAATCTCTTAGGGTCCTCTCATAGTAGGTAAGACCGTCAACTTGGCCTTAGAACATGACTTCTTCAGTTATATAGACTGGTGAGAAAAACGGTGTCTCGGCTAAAGCCTCAGTTTCCTTCAGTACCTTACCAGTAAGATTCCTGAAAAAACTACCGTCATGAGATATCCAGTGATCAACAAATACACTGCATGAAATCCTTATCTTTTTTTTCAGAGCCTTTGGGCTCACATCTGCTTTGACCTTAATCTCATGAATATAAGTCTTGCCCCTTTCCACTCCACTGCATGAGAGAGAGCGTGCTTTGCCTACAAGAAAGCTGGGGAGGGACATTTTACAAGGGCAAGGAGTGATAGGACAAGGAGCAATGGCTTTAAACTGGAAGAGGGAAGATTTATGTGAGATATTAGGAAGAAATTCTTCCCAGTGAGGGTGGTGAGGCAGTGACACAGGTTGCCCAGAGAAGCTGTGGCTGCCCCATCCCTGGAAGTGTTCAAGGCTTTGTAAGCAACCTGGTCTGGGGGAGGGCGTCCCTGCCTGTGGCAGGGGGTTGGAACCAGATGATCTTTAAGGTCCCTTCCAACCCAAACCATTCTATGATTCTATGGTTTTATCCTTTGGCCACTCAGATCCATCAGCATTGTGCCCCCAAGGTTACTTCTGCCAAGCAGGTCAATTCATGCACAAGCTGGACATGCAAAAGGGAACAAAGCAGCAAATCAGTTGTGGACCACATGGAAATGGTATCATACAGCTGAGAAGTTACAAATGGTAGAAGACTAGCATTTTGTTATTTGCTTCTAAATGTAAGAAACATCGAGGATGTTGTGCTTTTAATTTAAAGAAGTAGGACAATAATCAGAGCATGAAGACAACCATTAAGGATATAAATAAACTTTATCACCGCAGTCTAAATTCTGATGAAGCCTCAGAGGAGTGAGGTTCTTTGGATGGATAGTAATGGGAGTAGACATATGTTGTTGGTAATATTTTCTAAGTTCGCTGTGCCTGCTCAAGTTTCCTGGTCTATCTAGATGATTTCTGCAGAGACAATGAGGTGAAGTCTTGTCCTGGATTGCAAAGCAAGGAATTTGGGATATCAGTACTTAGCCATATAACTGGAATTTGAACATTCTTTGAGGAACTGACTGGAATACCTCCTCAAATGTGAGGATAAGCTTCAAATCTAGACAAGAACAAGCTTCAAACAAACAGAAAAATCCTGTCTAACCTGAGCTTCCAAAAAAGCATTCAAAGATGTCATCCCATGACCATTTAAGCTGACTCCAAATGGCATTGCTACAGTGAACTTCTCTGATATTTTACTGAACCAGCACTGAGACCTCAACCACCAAAAAGATAACCCAACGAATAGCTTTGTGCAGGTTCAGCTCCAGGAAATGGACCACCATGGGATGAGCTGAGTGACAGGAGCAGTACGAAGTAGGGTACAGGAATAAACATCTGGAAGGTGACAGCAGCACCAAGAACGGTTTTAAACCAATCAAGAAATCAAGAGTCAAAATGAGCTGGGCCAAACGGACAGAAACCTGAGCTGCTGCTCTGCTCGAGAGTAACAAAGACTTTCCTAGAAGATATTCTGATCAGAAATTTTGCTTCTGTGTCCAGGAGACTAAAAAAATGCTAGCTTGTTTTAACAACTCTAATTGTGTGGATGGTTACTATCTTCTTCCAAGACTAAGTCCTAATTTCAAAGCAGGTCAAGATCCCTCTGATACATAAACAAAATAGAAATTCTGATTTCTTAGCCTGGCATCAGTCAAAAGGAGCCAGGTCTAATCCAGCCTAAGCCCTACTTAAAATTCACACGGTGAACCACCTTCCCAGAGTCTCTGCAAAAAGTGTTTTTTTTCAAAGGCTCAGGTCCTAAAAAAATCACTGCAGTAGCATCATTCACTCCGAGTCAAGAGTGTTTAATGGCAATCCTCAAAAAAGAACAATATAAAAATGAAGAGGATCTATATACACCAAAAATTAAGATTTTTTCAATTAAATAGTTTGTTACAGAAACCATCTCAGGCATGGTGAATGCAAAGACCCGAAGATAAGCAAAACCCCACTCTGAACTGCATTCTTGTTGTTTTTGGGTACACTTGGGGCTAAAGCAAGAACTAACCCTCAGAAAGCAATCACTGACGAAATAATCCGAGTTCAGAAACAGATATGTACAAAGAATCCTGTTTAAACAAATAAGGAAAACACGCAGCACATACAAATCACTGGAAGCCTCCGGTCAGTTCCTGTGAAGACCAAGGATAATCAAAATTGAACACGGAATGCTAAGTACAGGGACTATAAGTACCTTCCCTTCTTCCATGCATATTGTATAGCATAGGGCATTGGAGGCAGATGTGGATGTGAAATGAAATTCCTATTCTTGGTCAATTTTGAACAAGTACCCAAAATAAAATTTTATCAAGTAGCTGTCATTTTTGCCATAGTATCAGCTGATAACCTTGGAGTGGCACCTTTCCCCACTGCCTCGCTGGCCACCTTCTGCCATGCTTGTGTGACTAAACTTTAGGTCCTCATTTACACAGGTCCTTGATCTAGTCTTAGGAATTGTGCATTCCTTTAAATTTTAAGAAAGCAACAGCTTGAATGACATAGGACTGCTAGAGGAAAACAAAATGAGAAAATTGGCTTAGTCTGAGTGAGAAACCAGGACTGTCTCCACCTCAGGATACTTCTGCAGTGACTACTGTATACATCTAGTGTGAAAATATGAATTCCAGTTAAGGAAATACTTATCTCAGAGACTTTGCTGTCATGTCAACAGATGTCAGACACTGCTTAAATTGTGAGTCGACTTTGAGACCTACTGCATCAGATATCACAGTCTCTCTCATTCCATTTAAAAATAAGAATTAACATAGTAATCTGTTTCCTTCCCTCATCATTATGGGGACACCCTGTGATTGCTGCTAACTGATACAAAACATACTCCTTCCTATTACACCTTGATCTCTCCCTGTCTGACTTTTTGCAATTTACACACAGACTGGATGGTGCACTACCCATGTTCACAGTAATTAGTACAATAGGGACTCCGAATCTCACCAGACACAACTAATCCATCCATAAGCACCTTGTGTAATGTTTCATTGTAAATGCGTGTTTCTCTGAAATGTAAACCTCGTGTTTGCTTCCTAGTATAATTCTCGCACCTAATTAATACTTGTCTAATATACATGCCATCACCAAGAATGTTCTTTGAGGCTACCTTCATTGTTCTTTCTCAATGGGAATTAAAAAAGAATTGTAATGTATTTAAGAGACACTAGAGGGAAGCCAAGACATCTCAACAACCCTCTGTAATAATACAGCTTGCAGTCCTAACGGCAAAGTTAAAAACAAAAAAATCCTTAACATGGTGTAGAAAATACCAGTTATACTTACTATATGGAAAGATGCCAAATAGATTATTAATTTACAGCATGGTTTTGCTATTTCTTTTTCATTGGCACTCTGCATGCTGTTAGGCTCTGGGCTCTGGGTGCTCCCTCGGTGATGCTGACAGCCTGGGAACTCACAGTTGTAACACTTGACAGTAACCTCATGAAGCATTCAGACAGTAGGATAACTTGCTAATATACACTGTAAATACGGGTGGTGAATATGTTGGGATGTTTTCTTCCTTATTTGCTGTTTGTTGCACAGTTGCTCAGGTAATTTCTACTCTGTAAATAATTTTTTTTGTTATTTTTTTCTGCACCCATCATAGTGACAAGGCTATCAGGATGTTCGCTTCGTCCCCTCTGCGTGTTACAAAAAAGGATTCATTTTCACCCCGAGTGCAGAGGTTAAGTCCGACGCAAACACGGTCAGAACTACTGGTTTATATTCCTGCTCTGAGCGGCAGTGATCAGGCACAGGCCTTCTTTGGGGTACCCCAAAAAAGCTCTGGTCATGCCATTGACTTCCCCTTAAGTTCCCCTTTCCTCTCTCCCAACTTCTTACTCTGCCACCCACATTTGCTCCCAGACAAGCAGCTGTTTACCCTTTTGCCACTGTCCCCAATTTTGCTGACCTGAGATCCTCGTCTGGGTTTTGTGATACGGCTGCCCTGGTACTTTCTCTACCCTGGCCATCAATTCTGTGAAATTAGTACCGCTTTCTTTTGCCCCCAGCATGCTGCTGTTTCTCAGCCTGCTGTCTTCTTAGAAGTGACGCAAATCAGGGTTAACCATCGGCACATATACCTTAACATATCTGTTTATCTTCAACTCCCCAGCAAGAGGGGTAACAAATAAAACCCAAAAACAAAACCAAAAACCCACATTTGATATACAAAATAAGCTGATGGTAACACAATGCCAAAAATAGCTTATTATGTTAAGTGCAAGGGAGAAAAGCCTTGATATAAAGCTTGATTGCAACAACATGTCAATTTACCAGTTTAAATACAAGACTTGCATTAAAATATTTCTTGAGATACATCTCTTGCTCTCTAAGGTGATTTTTTTTTTTTTAAAATTTATATACATGTATCCAGTTGTAACACTTGACAGTAGTCTCATGAAGCATTCAAAGAGTATAACTTGATAAGTACACACTGTAGATATGAATGGTTAATGTCTGTATGATTTCTTCCTTCAAGGGTTTATAACATTATGTTGAGTACTAGCCTCAGACAGGTGACCAGCCACCTGATACAGTATAATACCCCCAAGCCCTTCCCCAAAGTCCCCCAGTCTACGCTTCCAATGCTCACTGGATCCAGATGGTGTTGCCTCTTTCTGGTCTGCGAGACTCCACTGTCAGTTCTCCAAAAGTGGAGAAAAACTGCTCCATTTCCTTCTGCAACATATCATTCCTCTTCTCGGCATCTTCCTTGGCCCGTTCTGCATTACGCATTTTGATTTCTACCATTGTGAACTTCTTCCGCTCTTGATCCAGTTCTTCATGCAAGGCCATCATTTCTGTCTCCAGGGTGAGATTTCTCTGCTCCAAGCTGCAAAAAATAAAATAAAAGCAGACAGCTTCTGAGTGGCACTCCTCACTCACTCGAGCAGAAATTCATACACGTGTCTTTTCATTTACAAAGCTCAGACTGAATTGTTGGGAGGTGTATCTACTAACCATGGCTTCATCAACGAACCGTTTTCACTGGGGAATCTCCTCAGTAGCTCATTTAGAAAATGTCTAATGACAGCCACTGGCAAGGTGCACAGTACCAAACAGCTCCAGTTAATTCTCCAGGCATAGGTTAAGTATTCCTTTTACTTCTGGAAGCATCACAGAGTTGGTTTGGTTGGCTCTGGGATCATCGAGTCCAACCTTTGCCCCAACACCACCATGTCAACTAGACCACGGCACTAAGTGCCACGTCCAGGCTTTTCTTAAACACCTCCAGTGACGGAGACTCCACCACCTCCTGGGCAGCCCATTCCAATGCCTAACGACCCTTTCTGTGAAGAAATGCCTCCTCATTTCTAACCTGAACTTCCCCTGGTGCAGTTTCAGACTATGCCCTCTTGTCCTGTCACCAGTTGCCTGGGAGAAGAGACTGACCCCAACTTTGCTACAACCTCCTTTCAGGGAGTTGTACATATCGACACCCAGGTCCTGCCATAGTTGCACTAGTGTCACTTACAATATCAGAATAATGCCCTGAATGCCTTTGTTCCACTGCTTATCTCCTTTCTTCAGCTGATTTATCTGCTGTACCTATTTGCAAATATGGATCAACAATTTTAAAAAAACTGCGATCAACATAGTTTTTGTCTAAAAACTTGACCCTATTTCCAATCTAGCTTTCCAATGGAAAGCATTGGAAATTCTAGCTGCTGTTGCCAGTAGCTGTCACATGTTGTGATCCAGCTACGACTTCCAGTACCAGAGGTACCGATGCAAAGGGCTGCTATGCAACCGAGGTGAGAACAGAAGACAAGTCCTGAACAGCTTTACTGAAGAGCCTTTATTACAAAGAGAGGACATTCAGCTCCACAATGCTGTGTGCACTAGTTAATGCCATGATCATGATGACCATCCACCATCATGATGGCCAGATCATGATGGCCATCCACCCTAGCAACCTTGTTGTGTGTGAGAAGAGCCCGGACTATCTGTAGACAAAGACATGGCTCTCCCTTGCCTTCTTTAACAGGTTTGAGCTATGAAGGAAAGGCTCAGGCAAAGCAGCAGCGCGGAGGTAGGACCATAAGCAGAGGTAACTCCCAGATTGGCACTGTCTTAAGAGGAACAAGGACTCTGGAAAGGAGTTCCAGCAGTCTCTCTGTCCCCAAAACTACAGCTGGAATAAGCCACGGCACTGCTTCTTTAACAGGTTTGAGCTGTGAAGGAAAGGCTCAGGCAAAGCAGCAGCGCGGAGGTAGGACCATAAGCAGAGGTAACTCCCAGATTGGCACTGTCTTAAGAGGAACAAGGACTCTGGAAAGGAGTTCCAGCAGTCTCTGTCCCAAAAACTACAGCTGGAATAAGCCATGGCACTGCTTTCGCTGAGAGGTGATGCCCAGCTGCCCTTCTCAGACTCTGGAGAACAGGCATCAACTCATGAAAACATTGTGAGAGCCTACTGATTCTGTTAATTAGATTCTACAGAAACTCCCAAGGTTCTGGCTTTAGTTTTGGATGCCAATAGGATAGTGTGTCACAACCACGGCAAGCAATTGCTCTGAAACAAAGCCCTTTGGATCACGACATTACAAAAGCAATGTCAGAGTATGTCAGCGCCAAAAGAGGAGAAACTCAGTGGTGAGTACCCAGTGACTGCAGCTAGTGCAGATTGCTAGCAAGTCACCAGAGGGAAAACTCCTTGGATTTACTCTGCAAAAGGCAGGCAGATGGTAGAGCCAAACCATCTTACCTTTTTATCCTTGTCTCATAGTCTAGTTTTTGTTTGGCCATCTCTTGCTTCAAGCTGGACACCAGGCTGTGCAAAGCACTGTGATTGTTAGTGCTGTTGGCCACAAATGTTTCACTGTTATCGCTGCTGCTGGTGGCTCGGCTGCTGTGGCCCCCCATGCTCCTTCTGTCACTTTTGTTCTCATAGTCACCCGGGTTAGAGAGGTCTTCTTGTGGCGGTCCATCCAGCACAGAGTCTTCAAAGTTACCTGCATAAAAGTCCTGCTCAGGGCATGTGGTTGTGGATGAACGACAGGAGTTGGAGTGCTCAGGGAGAGATATTTCACAAGAGGATGTTGACCAGGTGGCACTGTCCACACTCTGTTTGTCATCAGAGTTCACCATAGAGAACTGCTGGTGGACGTTGTCGTAGGTGGAAAGCCTGTTGTGCTGGCCTGCCTCACTCACTGATTCCTTCTGCTTATTGTCCCTCAGCGTGACGTAACCGTTGGGCACCCAGCCCGGGGTCCGGCTGTTGAGGGTGTTGCTGTGCCCATCTGTGCTAGAGACACCCATCCGCACCCCTCCATTCTGCACACTGTGTGTGCCCATCTTAGTCACCGGTCCTTTCAGGGACGACGTTCTCCTGGTTTGCAGGGTACAGTTTGGTAAGGTCTGGCTCTTCTCGGGGCCCTCCACAGAGCTGCTGAAGGACCCGTTGGTGACTATGCCACTACCTTTATTAAAAGCAGGATTTTTTTTCACCATGAGTGGTGGGCTTCTGGTGACATCTAATTTCTGGATGCTGTTCCTGGGGCTATTTGTCTTGCTGCCTGGCAAAGCAGTCGGAGACTCATTGTCCATGCTTCCCCTTTGGGGAGACTCAGGTTTATCCCAAGAGCAGCGCCTCACGGCCGTCTCCTTGGTGTTGTTGTTCTCTTTGTTCTGTAGCTGCCCCGCCATCGCTTTCTTTGGCATTTCATTGTTGTTGTTGCATACCTCGGATCCCATCTGAGGGTCTGCATCCTTGGGAAACAGCTCTTCATGTTTGCTAATCATCACTGACATTAGCTGCTGGACTACTACTGTACCTGAACAGAAACACCAAGCACATGGTCATTAATGGCCTGTTCTGTTTAGGGCATAAATACACTTTATCCATCAGATTCCACAAATGCTTAGTAAACATTCAGCTTATACAAAGACTTAGGCAATGCATCCATCTGTGTAACACCCTGAATGTTTAATGTGCCTGAAATGCCTCTGGCTACCAGGCCAAATCAGCATCACATCCTCCTTCCATCAAGCCAAGCCCGCAGACCTCACAGACCCTCTAAGAACAGGAACTTTTGCGAAGAAGCTATTACTGTGACAGTCACCGCATCCCAGGATGACCGCAGAAGGAGATAATGAGTAGCAAAGGACAACATCACTGTAAGCGATGTGTTTCAACTCCATGCAGCAATCATTTTTAAAACCAAAATCTTATTTTGGCACAGCACCTGTATTTATTAGTTTAACAGAAAATGGGCAGGCAAGAGATTTGCATTGTTGGAAAGCAGATGTTTTAGTCTTTTGGAACAAAACAGGGCACTAATATGACAATTAATTTAATGTGAATGCCTTTAACCACTCCATGGGGAGACTATATGCAACTAGGAAACTATGCCATGTTATAGCACGGTACAGAACTAATGCAGAACCACAGCTTGCTACTTGCTGTAAGAAAAGGCTACCTTTCCTCTTAAAGAACAACCCCTTGCTGTGCACACCACTTGACTGCAGTGTAATTTACACACTAGCATTTATAACTGGACTTGGGGTAATAAAGATGTGCAATTCTGTTTCTTTAAGCAGACCCTCATTAAGGATTATTAAGAATATTTCAGGATCAAAGTCAAGGTAGTTGTAATAACCACCCCATTTTGAAGGTCCTAGAGAGCTTTCAGAGGCATGCTGTGCTCTTTAGGCTCGACATTAGAAAGAACTTCTTCACTGTTAGAGTTGTTAGGCATTGGAACAGGCTCCCCAGGGAGGTGGTGGAGTCATTGTCCCTGGAGATGTTCAAAAAACGTTTAGATGTGGCACTTCAAGACATGGTTTAGTGGACAGGGTGGCATCAGGTATTCGGTTGGACTTGATGATCTTTGAGGTCTCTTCCAACCATAATGATTCTATGATTCTATGATTCTAATCAATAATTTCTCACTGTGCAGTATCATTTCACGTCAACTCCTTTGTAATGTTCTAGATCTTTATACTCCACCCTTTTAAAATACAATTACTAGGAGCCAATTCAATGTGGGTGCTTGACAACATCTTTTTTTAGTGTTCTTGTTTGTTTGTTTGCTAAGGCAAAAATCATACATTAGAACCACACAGCAGGAAAATTCACTTAGTTACTCCCACGGCACATTTAGCTGTAGTGCTTCTGAGAACATTAGCTGTTATGTGCAGAATTTTACGACAAACATTGCACTGTACTCAGGCAATTTTTACCACTGTGTTTGACAGGAAAAAAATTGCCCCATGATTGGAATTCTGGAAAATCTCTCTTGAACCAAACAAAGCCAACTCCTCATCCCCATTGTACAGGTATGGTTATCCATAGCTGCGTGTTTGACTTCAAATGATTGTACAAATAAAGCCCTCCGTATCTTCCAAAAAGCAAAGAGCAATGAAGAAGGGTGGCCATGAGCACCGACTGATGTACAGCCTTTGTTAAAAATTCTTACACATTTAACTATGCACAGCCCAATTGCAAATCAGCATTGTCTCATGTAAAATCTTAAAGTTATGCTTAAAGAGAAGTCATAAATCTGTTTAATTAAACCTGTTTCTCATTAGTTAAAAAATATATGTATTTCCCTTCAATGAGTGTACTATCCATGCTATTTCCTACAGCAGCCACCATCATTTTAGTGCTAGGGCTGTTGATAAGCAGGCTGGAGAGTTGCTTTCAAGAACTGGAAAAACATTATTTTCCCTTTCCAGTCAGTTTAAAAAAAAAAGAAAACTTTCTTGCTCAAACTTCCAAAAAAACCCCACAACGCACAAACTTTAGGCAGCAGCAAGTTCTGGAAAAATATACACCTAGAAGGTAGTATTTTGTTTAGGAATGGCTAACTCTCTCCCCATCCCAAATCTCCATTTTTCTCCCCTGCCCCAGGTGGGCTGAAGATATGGTATCCCATCAGTAAATGTTATCCTGTGTTGTTTAGGAATGGCTAACTCTCTCCCCACCCCAAATCTCCATTTGTCTCCCCTGCCCCAGGTGGGCTGAAGATTCATGGTATCCCATCAGTAAATGTCATCCTGTGAGACGCCATTCTCATTGACTTCAGTGCTATAAATCAGCTCTGTGACATTCTCTCTCCAATTCCAATCTATTAAACAATTTGAAGTACTTTTGGTACTATTTAATGCAAAAACATGTACAGAAACCAGGGAGAAGCCACAAATGCAGATTTAAGGGTCTTTGAAGCTGTGGTCATGCACATACACAGCTGTTGTGTTAAGAATTAAAAGGAAGATGACTTCAGAAAAACAAGTAAATGAACAAAGTATATGGGGAATTGTTGTATCTGGGGAAGAGATAAAGCATCAAATTCACAGAAAAAGAATAAATCCACACGCTCTCAAATAAACTATGAACACTGCATTTTTGAGTTTTGGTAAAATTTTCAGTGCAGCATCTGTGTACAGCCCTAATTTCTGAAAGTTAAGTAAAACCTGCATATTAAGAAAAAAGTGTTTGGAGGGAGAAAAGGTGTCATGTACTTTGTGGACAATTAAAGTCACAAAGATTAAGCCTAGGAGGAAATTATAGGAGGAGATTGTCATGGCCATATTTTTGTCTTAATCACAGCAAAATGCTACAGCTGAACGTTGCTCTACATGGGATTCTGCCTTGTGAGGGATTCAACCTGGGTCACTGCACTATGAATCTGTACGAACTTTTTCTCATCCTTAAGAACTGCAGGTAAAATACTAACTACGCTCCACCACACGTGCTGAATAGGAACATGCCATATTTGCAGCAAGTTTTGAGAGAACAAGTACGTTTTTAGTGAAGTTGCCAAGGCAGCACAATGTCATGCAAAGTCTGTTGGCAATGCTGCATGTTTCAGTCACTTCTATAGTAACCTGTGAGACACAAGTTCATTCAAGTTGAAGAATTCTGTGTCTATAACACAGATATATGGAACTTACTGCACATACTACACTGGTATGGACTGGTATGTACTGTTAATAAACCTAAAGACATTCCTTTTTTCTTTTACAAGTTATGTACAGCAAAAGCTCACCCTCCATGATAGTCAGAGGATCTTCCACTTTGGGGCGAAGGATGTTGGGGCCAAAAACGGTAGCCAGATTTTGCACGCTCATTTTGTTTATGCCTGAATAAGACTGGACTTCATCAAGGAATCTGTGGAGAAGAAAGAGGCCTTTAAGGAATATGTAAAAAGGAAATTAAAAAAACCAACAATGTAGTCAAAGCATGTGATGGTTTCTTAACATAGTTTGAGTATTCCATTCCGAATCCTCATGGAACATCTTGAAAGCTCAAGGCTATTCTCCTCAACTTCTTCAGATTTTCTACAAAATGATACATTGATAACAAAATCTAAATCTCAATCTGGACTGACTCTGTTGAAGATAGTAACGTTCTCCAGCATAATTAATCAACTACTGGGCTCATAAAATAACCTCAACATGCAAACAGTCAATTAAAAAAAAAAAGGTTTATATTCTTTTACATTTTTTTTTTTATGCTGAGAACTTTCTGTAAGTTCACAAATTGCAACTGTGTAAGACGTTTTTTAAGATCTTAGATGTATCGGTGGAACTATTCTATATACTATAAGACATACACAGTTTTCAAGGATATCATGCTTCAGGAGTGCACAGCCAAGGCCAATAACTGCAGTTAGAAATAGGAAAACCAGAGTCCTATAAAGAGGACAGAATACATTCACTTCTACCTTCTTGCGTTTCTTGCTGACTGCGGCCTGCTTAGGAAAGGAAAGTCATAACTGTGCACCTTGGTAAAGCAAATTAGTAATTAGTCATGCAGTAAACCTATATTTTTAGTGCATTCACTTAAATTCACCAATCCTCCGACTGTGAGTAATGCTTTTCCTTCAGGGCACATACACAGACAGGTTTGTCTGTCAGCTTACAGTTATAAATAACATCATGATATTCTTGCAAGAGCACTTACCTACAGATGTATTTCAGCAGATTATAATTGACAGCTGGCAGGCTCTTCACTTGCTTCACCAGTTCTTTCAGGCCCTTGAAGTGTTTTAAGAAAAAAAAAAAAAAAAGTGAGGAGGCACAGTTTCTTAGTATTTTACCAGAGTCAAAAAAATGTCAGCAATTCCGACTACAAGACAATAAACACAACACTGAAACCGCAGCGTTAAATGCTATATACAGGTTACCATCAGGAACAGCTTGTAGAAGCCATTTTGGATGGGGAAAGCTATATTTGGCTAACAAGGATTAGCTCTGGATAAAAATAAACAAGTAAATAAATAACTTGGTTTCATCCTGTCTTTCTCTTCTCTTTCCTTCTTTCTTTTTTTGACCAGCAGCTCCGTTGCTCCTCCTGCTGAGAACAAGGCTGAGGCTTCCAGGAACAGTTCTGGTTTGAACTAGTTGGCATTTTCGTATGAGAAAATATTTGGGGATTTTACTCAGTTCTGGTCCATGCTAGATTCAGACCAATAAACCGTTATTTCAGTTTGTGCCCACTCTGGGAATGGGACAAGCAGGACATCACACACTAATTTCTGTGCCCTGTGGAAACAGACCCCGGCAATGCTCCTTATCACTTTCGACTCTTTCTCAATATGAGGTTTTGGCACTTTGCCAGCATCACTGGGGTTTTGATTACAATACGTTATGAAAATAAATGCAAAACAAGATGATTGGACCATGATAGTGCACAAATTTGCTGGTTATGGGCTAAGAAAGGAAACAGGATGCACAGAATCATGGAATCAATTTGGTTGGAAGAGACTTCTGGGATCATCGAGTCCAACCTTTGCCCCAACACCACCATGTCAACTAGACCACGGCACTAAGTGCCACGTCCAGGCTTTTCTTAAACCCCTCCAGGGATTGGATGCCACCCCCTCCCTGGGCAGCCCATTCCAATGCCTAACGACCCTTTCTGTGAAGAAATGCCTCCTCATTTCTAACCTGAACTGCCTCTGGTGCAGTTTCAGACGATGCCCTCTTGTCCTGTCACTGGTTACTTGGGAGAAGAGATCGACCCCCACCTGGCTACCCCCTCCTTTCAGGTGGTTGTAGAGAGCGATCAGGTCTCCCCTCGGCCTCCTCTTCTCCAGACCAAACACCCCCAGCTCCCTCAGCCGCTCCCCATCAGACTTGTGCTCCAGACCCTTCACCACCTTCGTTGCCCTTCTCTGGACTCGCTCCAGCCCCTCAAGGTCTTTCTTGTCGTGAGGGGCCCAGAACTGGACACAGCACTCGAGGCGTGGCCTCACCAGCGCCGAGTACAGGGGGACGATCCCTGCCCTGGTCCTGCTGGCCACACTATTGCTGATACAGGCCAGGATGCTGGTGGCCTTTTGGCCACCTGGGCAGCTCTCTCCCTTAACAGTGACCGCCCTTTTAACTTCTGCATGGAGAAAGATCAACTGAAAATCTAGTCAGCCAGCCTTATAGCCGGACTGCTAAGCCACCATAAAGAGGACTGAAGTGGCTCATCACCTATAGTACTGATTTTTCACAACCTGCAGGCACCAACTCCAGCACCAAAAGGCCACTGTAATTTGAATCTTGCTTTCAAAAATGAATTTAATAAAGTGCTTTGTGGCATAGCTGCAGAGGAACTACACAAATACACTCTGGACTAAGCCAGTATAAAATGACTGAAAATTTACTCTGAAAATGAGTATCACTGTAATTACAAACGGTATGATGACAAGCTGTGGAGCTGTCAGGTGGCTTGACGTTGGAGCTATCAATGGTTAGAGACATAGGCAACACGCACAAGCAAATAAGCTGCAATGTTAGCTCTGAGGATCCCCTGCCATAACTTGTGTGAAGACCTGCTCAAATTAAACCAGCTGAACAGCCCGCTCCCACCTTTTGCAAGCAGCTGACAAAAATCTGCACCTTGTAGCAAGCTGTAAAGGACAGCGAAGAAACCAGTCTGCTTTCAGTGGGTGTAAGAGATTATGACCACAGAAGACAGCTTGTCCCAGATCTTTCTTCCCCCTCGTTCCATCAGATGGGGACAACTACCTGCTGTTGGTAGTAATGAACTGAAGACTCAGAAAGGAGATGGTATCTCAGTTAGAAAAGAAGGGCTCCTACTCATCTTAATTAATTAGAAGATTAGGTAGGAGGGCTTCCAGTTCTGGCAGGATTTGTAATGTCAAAAAGGAATTAAACAGAAATAAGCACCTGAGAAGGTTAGGGGAGTAGACTGACATCAACAGAATGAGTCTCTTTGTATTTACTTTGAAAAGAAAATATCAGGGTTGACCTCATTACCATAAGCACACAGAATAATGCAAAAACAAGCACTTAGTGTCTTATGTCTTCAGATTAACATATAGTAGGCCCATGCCACTGCAGGGCACATGTTATCAGTCTGAACTCTTATTTTGCTCATCCGTGTTATGCAGTTTTAAAAGAGTCTAGAAGGTGGCCTGCTTCTATCTTCTGATTCAGTGACAGGCAATGAATAGAGTTCGTTGGCCACTCAAAAGTCAGTAAAAGTTGGCATCCCTACGATTAGAAGAAAATGACCCCTGATTTAATGGCAAGAGTTGGACATCAACTACCAAGACCCTTCCTTTTACAGTTCAGAAGGATAATCCATGAAAATATAAGTATTTTCCATGCAAAATGGAAGCTACTGACCACAATGATGTTTACTTGAACTGGATTCAGTGACATGCAACAAATACAGCTACGGTTATGCTATGTGCCTTTATTTAGACTTCCAAATGACCTACGTGGCAACAATTTTCATACAAAACCAGCCTCAATTAATAGATGCACATATTAAATCAGGATAGGTAATCACCAGCTTCTCTCCTCCTCAAAATTGGAACAGGTTATAACATGCCAGCTTTTTATTTCATCTTACTCAAGTTGTCAACTCACCGTTTCTTCCTCCTTGCTGAGCATTTTGGCACAGGAAAGAAAATCTTCATATTTTGCGTATGGTATGACTGGTTCTGGGAGTTCCCTTAGGTACAGCTTAAGCAGTGATGCCACCGTGTGCACATCTGTATTGCTGTTGGGTTGGAATAGAAGAAGTCGTTACTGTGAATTAGGAAAATATTGTGAGATTGATAGACTAAAAACCACCACCTAACTTTTTTCCATTGTCACCCCGGATTTTATTCATCAGCAGTATATACATTTATAGACAATATCTGTAATATTTTTTTTTTTTTTTTGTCCTATAAAGAACTTAGGATACCTGCAAGTAAGAGGCTGTCAACTCTGCTGGTTTATTACTGTAAATAATTACACATAAGGCCCTATTTGCAGGCACAGGTATTGAGATCCTGGCTCTCATTGACAGGCATCTCACATCAGGCATGCCAAATCCATCTTAACTGATGCTTTTCATTTTCACCTGCGCCAGAAACCAGGTGTTATATTTTACACAGTGGGGATTATTCTTCCTACCAGAGACGGCCCCGGCTCCCAAAAGACGCCCAGCATGTCTCAATTCCACTGTACTACCATCTCCTCTGGTATCAGTATTAAGTAAGCAAGTTTTAAAGGAGACCACATATACCACAGGTGTTTAGTTGAAACTTCCCCAACTGAATTACAGTTCTTTCCCTGGCACGAATCTTTTCCCTGTGGGCTCCCACAAAATGACTACTGTGCCTTTTAGCTGTACCATTACACCAAAAACCTGGATATACTTTACACACCAAACTGTAAATCCGTGGGAAATGAGTTTTAGCTCTACCCTGTACTGAGTAAGCTAAGGCATGGCAAGTCACCAAACTTGGGAAACGTCTGAGTGCTAGCACAACAGGTAATGTTGTAGGGCTGACAGTCAGAGACCTGATATGACATACGCTTTCGCACAATTACATTTGCAGAAGCTTAAAGGGTTTTTTCGGATACAGCTAGTAGGAACCTAGGCTGTTTATTAGGCATACTAAAGGTAAGAAGATGAGGAGAAAGATCAAAATCAGAAGTTCAGAGCATGCAATAAAACTTGCTTAAATGTTTCTGTGGTGTGTAAAGTTACATTGTGGTAACTCAGGAGTACTTGTCTGAAAAGGAATAAATAGAACTAGATAAAAACTACAAGTTAGCATGAAGAAATCTCTCTTGCATTACTTCTGACTCCATCTCTGGGTTTAGCTACTCAGGCATTTATTCAAATCCTTACTGGAATGTTCTACATGCTTTCCCTGGTTCAGATAAAGAGTTGTACTACAAGTTGGTATCTTTCCCTCTGAATTCTGAAAAAATAAAAAAAGCAGGTACTAAGCTATGCCAATTTCGTTCATAAGAAACACAAAATGCACAGACATTTCTACAATGTGCATTATTGTGTATTTTCTTTTTCTCTGAAGACTTCACACTGGGAACATTTTAAAAACTCAGTCTCTCAAAGGGAACCACTGGTATTTGAGGCACTTAAGCTTTGCTAGAGGTATGTTAATCATTATTCTGGAATGATCTGTTAAAACAACAATGGCTTTTACTAAGTTAATTCTTAACAAGAATGATGGGAACAACCTTAGATTAATGGGGTATGGTATGAGCAATCTAAGTCAAAACAGAAGAAGTGAAAAGATAAAGCACTGTATATATTTAAATGTTAACCACCACTACCCTCCAGAAATTCCCAGAAAAAAATTTCTATTTCAATCATGAATAATTCCCAATCAAAATTCCAAGAAGCTTTTTCTAGAGAAACTCTATAAACAAAGCACTAACACAAATCTGCATTTGTAAGGAAAGTTCAAATTCTAATCCCTTGATTGCAACCCTCTACTTGTAGACTGGCTTGGATCCAAAATGGGAATCCTGTGTTTACCCCGCCTTGCTCCTCGGATGCATATATAACATCTGTAAGGAACAGTACTATACATGAAGCCAGATATAGTCGTACTATTTGATGAGATTTCAAATGCTAGCTCAGATTTGGCCTCTAACCTTTGCCTTCTACCTATCCCCAATCCACACAGAGCACAACCACGGCACGCACACCCAGGCAGTTGCCACTATTCAGCCTTACCCAAGAAGGAAATTTTACAGAGAGATCTTCAGTTTCGTAAGTTATTAATGCATCAGGAAGGCAAAAAAAGCAAATAAGCAAATACAGAGGGAAAGACTTTTGCTAGTCAGGCTCTAAAGGAGAGCAGAGATTTTATTATTTGAATAAGGAAACTCCCCAAGCCTTGCTGAAGAACTGAACTACATCTTTCCAGAGACTATTGGCATAAAACTAGAGAGGCCTTTCCAAAATACAAGATTCAAGCAGGTTGAGTGAGAAAAATTACTGAAGAACAATTAAAAGTTAGCACACAGGTTTGAGGGGATTGAGCAATATCATCTTCCCTTCTTTATACTGCCAGCATGATGCTTGGTGTAGTAGGTAAGAACAATTTTACACCAGTCCCTTGGTGTGAAGTGGAAAACTCGGTTCTTGAGAGCACAGCAGATGGAGGACAAAAAGGCTGAAGAAGGGGACAAAACCCCCCAAAACTGATGCAATTTATGAATTTTCTCCTTTCAATGTGAAATACTGATAGACTATCACGGCGAAGGGTTAGTTGAGTGTTAAGAACTGTAGCTCTGCCAAGGAATAACTGAAAGAGAAATGGGAAGGCAGGATGCTGAGGAGCAAGGGAACACGAAGGAGCCTTGTGTTCTCAAAGTAACCTCCTCAGGTACGTACCGTACATGAGTTTACAGAAAAGGGCTTTCTGAGCTGGGGTTTGAAACCCAGGTCCCAATTAGTAGATGCCATTTAAAAAATTAATTTTGATTTGATTTTTTTAAAATTTACTTCTGCTGACCAAATGCTAGGGCAATACCACAGACTGCCACAAGATGGTGGGATTGCGAAATAAGATTCTGGAAAAGTTTTTACCTTTTTTTTCCCCTAAACTGTACTGGAACACTGGTTAGGACTTAATCTGTCTACACAGAAATTACCATATAGCTTTTGGCAGCATAAACATACATACATACACACACACAGTGCCTGCAAAGCTCTTTAAGAATTGGATTTCTAAATTCTGTTTAGCAACAGTTAGATAAAAGGTAGCAACTGTCTTCTTTCAATGTAAATATTGGTATAAAAATGTCAATAATTTTATAAAAATGTAATTAAAAGAGAGTTTCATATAATCTGAGACCTGTTTAGACCTTGCAGTCTAGTATTGTTTTTTTCACCTTTTGTTTTAAAACCCAGAGGAAAACTTAAAAGTGCCAGACTCCAGTTTGAATCCATCTGTATTTTAGTTGTTTCGACCCACAAATACCATCAAGTGCCTTGCAGCCCCAGAGGACACCTGTGAGTTTCAAAGGAATGCTGAACTGCCAGGAGGATCCGGAGCATTTTTTGCCCTTTCTGGGAACGTGCAATGTTCTATCCACAGTCTAAGGCAACCAAAAACATTTATATTTCTGCCTTCAGGGCATTGGTGTAGTTTCTAAGACGTGGATCTTTCCAGGGCCTGTAGATGATCTTTTTCTCCTGGACTTTTTCCAGCTACAATTGATCAGTTTAAGACAAGGCAATATTTCTCCCTTCAAACCTGGCCTTGCTTATATTCTAGGACCATTACAGCTACAGAAATTTAATGATTATACCTATCTCGATATTTCTTTTGCTATCTGACAGTGTAATATCAAAGTGTTCCACGATTACACATTCATAATTAACATGATTAAAAGTATTCATTAACAGCTATTAAAATAGAGTATGTCATTTCCAGCAGAAAATCCTCTCTTATCTAAATTGGAACCACCCTCATTAATTGAGGCGGACTTTCTCCGCGTGCACAACGAATAATTACAAGGATGAAATGGGAATGACAGAGCACGAAGCAGAACATGGAATGCAACACAAAAAGCAGCAGCAAGCTGGGAAACAGTCTTTTTCGGCATGTCGTGCTGGAAAGTCTGAGAAAGATTACTTACCTCACTAAAACATTACTACTGCATTATTGTTGATATCTTTCCAAAGGAGCATCCCCCACTCCACTACTGCCCATGCAAAGGCATTACGAATGCCAATGCACCACAGCCTCTCCTTAGTCATCAGACTACACATATCCAAAGCCCCATTCAGCCGAACTTTGTCATTAATATCCCTCACGGCATTGCTGTTTTGACAGCACTTTCCTTTGTGATACCACAGACACTGTGGAAGTGGCTGTCAGACCGATTACATTGCCTGGAGTTTTTCATCCTCTCTACCATAAACAAAAAATTACTGAAGCCCAGCAGGTCACCAGTAATCCAGGCAGAACCCTCACACTCGGACAAGCAAACGGCGCGTTCAGAGAGCTGGAGTCAGCGCTTCAGCGCACAAAGCCAATGAGCTCTTCATAAACTCTCCGAGAGGAAATATTAACAGGGCAAGGTCACGTTACAAAAAGATGAATGCCGTGCTAAAAATAGCTCTAGATCATGATGACACATAAACAGTTTGCATAAAGAACAAGCAGTAGGGAACAACAAGTTGTGAGGCTATAATTCAATTTAGGAGTTTGGGTAATAAAACAAAGGAGAACAGCACAGTTTCAACAGTTTGTGCACCAGTACCTCCCAGCTCCACCATTTCAGATGTGTCACGGATCACAATTCTGGAAACAGAGGGTCTCCCTCACCCCCATACCCTGTACACCCACCGCCACAGGTGCTGGCTGGGTCCCTGCTTAGCTGCATTCGGGTCCGTAGAGCAGCTCTCAGACCAGCATAGAGGTTTTTCCTGCCACGGGAGGATGAGTTCAGAGCTTTGTTGCCAGTCTGCAGACAGCTTAAGCGAGATGCTAGAGCCCAGGATGAACCAGGGATGAAACACTGAGTAAGCAACAGCAAGGGAATGTGACAAATGTGTGTAACTACGTGTAGAGAGAATGAGAGCACTGGTACTGCTGAGAAGCCAGTATCCAGAGGGTAGGAGGGCAAAGCCTGTGTTCTGTAATATTACAGTGAATCAGGAGTGCTTTGACTGATTTGAGGAGTCAGCCTTTGGTCCAGACATTCAAAGGTCAGATCAAATGCAGAACATAACTGGTTGAATGTCCTATGTGATTTTTGTTCCCCTGTGTAGGTATCTTTAGATCGGATATTAGGAAGAATTTCTTCACCAAAAGTGTTATCAGGTATTGGACCAGGCTGCCCAGGGAGGTGGTGGAGTCCCCATCCCTGGAGGTATTTAAAAGACGTGTAGATGTGGTGCTTAGGGACATGGTTTAGTGGTGGGCTTGGCAGTGCTAGGTTAACGGTTGGACTCAATGATCTTAAAGGTCCTTTCCAACCTAAATGATTCTGTGATTCCATATCCCTTTCCTGTATAAAGTGTATCTAGTACAAGCAGTACCATGCCTAATTTAAGTACCAGCTGAAATTTTCCCTATTTTTGTGAAACATGTATGAAAGCATTTACCGTTTTAAGCCCTGAGCTGTCTGTCCTCCTCTCCTTGCTACCGCAAGAGCCTGGCTCTACTTAGTTGACACTGATCTCAATTCTTACTTTTCTGTTTAGACAGAGGAACAAAACCAAACACGTATTCTGCTCCTTTGTCCTTGTGCTCATCATTTTTACAATCAATGCCACCTTCCAGGAACCCACTCAGAGGAGTAAGCACTGCAAGGAATACTGAAGATTGACAGACTCTATTTCCAAGTTAGACATCCACTTCAACAATTATAACAGCAGCCAATTCATTTGGGTTAGACAGTGATGCTTTAAAAGCAGCAATGAAGACAGCAATTTAGGACAGACAAATGAAAAGATAAACTCTATGGAAAGACATTAAAAATTACTTGGAAAAATATAGATCCTTAAAGAGAGACACAAGTGCTTTCAGGTAAGGTGAGCAGAGGCGTAAGAAACAGTTCCTATCAGGAAAAAAAAAAATCAACCAGATCCAGTGAATACACTGCTAAATTATTTGACCATTTGATAGGTTGTTCAGAAAGGCTGTTGAGCTTCTGCAAGATTTTTCAGGGATTGCAAATACGTATAAAACATGAAAAAAACACCACAAATAAATTACCTGTTCTTTACTGGAAGAGAAAGCCACAAATCTTACAAGCCTAAGTAAGGGTGCTTTAAAAAGACGTATTCTCAGACCTACCACGTAGTAACAAAATGTCGTCCTTTCTGAAAGGTGACCATGGCTGTCTAAGAAGTCATTTGTCATTGGCAAGTGAAATACATGGCCGTCTTTTTTTTTTTTTTTTCCTTTTGAAATCACAACTGACGCACCAACTCCATTTCTGAAACTGAAATTCATGTAAAGCAACTACAAATGTTCATTCCCTGCCAGTAACTAAAACCATACTCTCCTACAGCAGGACACCAATTAAACTGATTTAGTGACCCTTGTATCATGCTAGAAATGTGTCTCCTAACGTGTATTTAATTGCTACACTTGGTCTTTAAGTTGTGCCATATGCAGAGGTTATTTCTGCTGGCTGGTTAGAAAGGGGAATTAGAAAGGAGGTGGAAGCAGCTCCAGAGGCATAACTGATGAGCAGATTGTGAGGATCAGGGAAGAAAGGCTGGAACAGGCAGAAACGAACAGGAATTTTCACAGGCCTAAGGCCATTTGTGTTTGGCAGGAACCACCTTTCTAGTAAAGACTTCATTTCACATAAAAATGTTTTGTTTAGGGATTATTGCACTTTCCCACTAGGAAGGGAATAAAGCTCCTTGCTTGTGGGGAACTGTCCAAACCAGCCAAACCAGGACAGCAACTATCTGCTTCTAAAGAAAGAAATTCTTATTGATGAGCTTGTATTTGGAAAATAAAAGCACAATTTTCATAACCAGTGATGTCCAAGCCAGTGCCTAGCTGCAGCCTGTACAGTGCCAGTGCAGACCGCAGTCCCACTGAGACAGGTCCAATTCCTTGCATTCACCAACATTTTAAATATACTTTGCCCCTGGAGGAGAAGAATTGTGCACGTCTTCCTTCTCACCTTGAGGATATTATATTGGTACCTTCCTCGCCATTGTCTTATTTTGCTTCAACAATCCCAGCCATTAAATGTACCAGTTCTACATTCTGGGTTATTTGGCTCCAGTAAATAATAGTTAGCATTTGCCAGCTATCCCATACTGCCCCTGACATACCCTTTTTTCAGCTCATTGCAAAGGAGACTACAGCAGTAAGTAGTATTTTCTCCTATAATATACTGCATTCTTCTTTAGAGGAATTCATACCCATGAGAGAACGTAATAGGGATTTTGTTTTGCTAAGTATGCATTTCTGTGCTTTCCTTCTGTCATGTGCATACACACAAACGCAGGCAGGTGAGCTATGTAACTTTAAACTCTTCTGAACTACTGGATAGTGATAGTAGTTATGAAAATCCAAGCCACATACATCAGTCAATCACGTAAGTATTACTATTTGTTTCAGTGACATTTCAAATATATTTTTCTCCCTGAGCAATCCTAACGCTCATGTCATCTGGTAGTAATTGTGATGAACAGCAGATGGAAAGAGGTAATACATAAAAGAGAAATCCAATTTTGTACCCCTTCTAGGTAAAAATCATAGGAAAAACCCTTATGTTATTTTCCATATGCAGTGCCATATTCTCTATGCTAATTTTACAGAACAAATAGCCATAATCCATTTTGTATCATTACAAATGTATGATTTGTAAAGGAACTGAGGGACTTTAAATTTAAAAATATAAGCCACACAAGTAGAAAGAAGCAAATACCCCAAGGGCAAGCAAAATGGATTCCCTGGGGGGGACAATTTGACACAGAGGTAGAGCTGCACTGGAAATACCAAGGATATTTCAAATAGTAGCAAGCATGAGTGATTGCTTAATTGTACTGTCAGTTCCTTAAAGCAGATTTCACAATATGTGCAGATACATAGAGAGGGAGCGAGGTATTTATTGATTTTTCTTCTTAAACTGACATACAATTTTCGTCTGACTTTTTTTTTTTTTTTTTTCACACAAAAGGCCTCAGCAGTTTTCAGTTGTAGCAGCTGTACCTTCCCTTTCCCAGACTGCGAGAAATGCTGATGTTCAGTTTTGATACTAGAGGGGCTGGGATGTTGGATGTTTCAGATCAGGTACTGTGTTTTCTCATTCTGTGAGCTTCAGAAATTTCAAATACTGGTTCCATTCTCATACACATAGCTCACAATTCTTCAGCGATATCTTATCCAAATAGAAGATCAAGATCAAATTAATACATGAAGGTTTTGTTCACTCTCCAACTTGTCCTGGATTCACTCGGCATTTGTATAACTCACTTCAGCATTGAAACATCCAGCTGCTAACTCACGTGAATGCTCCCGTTTATCAAACACGCTTTACGTTTTGAAAGATGGCTGCATTTTCTTTTGAGCAAGGCTATTTTACTACTTCTTTCCAACGTGCCAGATTTGTTCTGCTTGCATTCGTTCTGTTGTTTTCTTTGCCAAAGGGGTGCAGATAGGAACACAAGAGGGGAGAAGGGTAAGGTCTCCACAGACCCATGGACACCAGCTGGACTCTGGGCAACAGAGCTGCTCTGTGCCCTTGAACTCCATCTCCCAAGGGCAGGAAGGTGTTTTGAGATGGTGCAACTGTCTTAAAACAGAGATCGCATTTTAAAGGAGTACTAAGCATGGCTGTACAATCTCACCTTTGTTTTTGTTTTTAATTCTACAAGTTATGTATTTTACTGAATTAGCTGAGAAAGCAAAACAAGAAGGCGGCTTATTTAATAACAATTTCTCACACAAACATACACACAAGCCTACATACACATTTCATAGAATCATAGAATGGTTTGGGTTGGAAGGGACCTTGAAGACCACCCAGTTCCAACCCCCCTGCCATGGGCAGGGACACCTCCCACCAGACCAGGTTGCTCACAGCCCCATCCAGCCTGGCCTTGAACACTTCCAGGGACGGGGCAGCCACAGCTTCTCTGGGCAACCTCTGCCAAGGCCTTCACCCTTTCACCACCAAGATTTCAAAGCATCTTCACTTGTTCTAAAGTCTTTGTTTGACTTATGGGCACTTATACACAGAAAAAATGTCAGTATGAAAAATGGCAAACTCCTCAAACATCAGTCCTCTGTATTAGTTCCAACACTGATGACAGCAGCTAGTCGTTCTCCCGGTCAAAGCCAGTGACCTGGCACCACTATGGAAGCGTGACCTGGATTCCATTGTGTTTCGTGCCTCATCAACAAAACCGTCAGCTTGGCTCTAACTGCAAAAATCTTTATTATTATGGATGCATGAGAACGGACAGAATGTAAATGAATAAACAGAACCTAGGTAGATTTTTCACTACTGGACTTTTGACTAATAACAACATATAATTACAGATTAAAGACAGCCGATCTGGAGGTTCATGAGAGAAAGGAAGCATGGACCCCGAACGTATATATTTTTTTCTTTTCTCTACAGCAACTTTTCATATTATGGCCACTTTCCAAGAGCTCAATTTGCCAAACAGGTTGCATGAAACTTGGAGACCATGCTGCTGTTCAGTATGATGAAAAGTTACCGCAAAGCAAGGTAATCACATAGGCACTACAAACACTGTGAAATGAACTTCACCTCTGAAGTTTACAAATGGAACAAAAGGTTGGAGGGAAAATAGTAGATGTTCAATGGAAACAATGGTAGAGCTCAGAACAGAATTTATGTCCGCCGGACTTGTGGACCATTGCTACCCCTAAATCACACCTCTCCAAACTCAAATGTGAACAAGTAAACAGAAAAAGTACTGTTCGCAATGAGACACGCGGACACACAAGGTCAGTGTTCTATAAATTCTTGGCTTCAGAAGCTGAACTGCAGGACCAGCGATTTATAGGCAGCTCCTGCTGATGTTTCTAATTGCTATAGAAGAGATTATGTGCCTTCTTCACAGCAGCGGCATGTAAAATCTCTTCTCCATTTCATCTGCTAAAGCTCAGCTAGCGTGCCTGTTCCTGGGGCTCATTAGTGTGTGCTACAGATGTTGCTAGATAACCTTGCAAGAAAGAATTTATGCAGCTGAGCCCTGGTCTCACTTGTTTTGAACAGATAGAACTTGGGCACCTCTTTCAAGATGTACCTCTCTGTGGGGTGTTCAGTACATCATCTTCCTGGAGTTTGGAGGTGGCTTGTTTTCTTAAGCATTTCCTTCACAATTATTTGGCTTACAGGCACGGAATAAATAACCTTTTGTTTCTGCCATTCGCCTACTTGTAGCTCCGGTAGAGGTTGTGCCAGAGATGTGACATATTTCTCTTAATGTCCAAGTAAGGAAAATCTACCCAATGGATGTTGTTTTACCATTTTAAAATAAGTTACACAGTATTTGAACAGTCATTGAGTATGCTACAAACATTTATCAGCTAACACTGTCACTTCCCACCATCCTCTGGCTCCTTAAAGCTATTTTCTGGTCAATCATCCTAACTCTCACCTTCCAATGAGAAACTAATAAACCTCATAGGAAGAGAATTCACTTTTCTTTTCCAGAGCATTATAAATTCTTGACGTTTCTTAAAGTGAGGGTCAGGACTGAGGAAACTGTTGGAGATAAAACAGCATTACAGATGTCTGCCTTCTGTGAATCTGTGATATACATACCTTCATGCATAACAAATTTGCTCACTTCATAGGAATAGGGAAGGGAGGGAGGTAAATGATTTCCAGCCATCAAGTTCATATCATGGCATGTTTTTGCACTAAAAGATCAAGCTATGCTTTCCTTCCTGTTAATTGCATTGCTATCAGTCAAAGGTCTTACAAAATAAATGGAACCTGCCTCTTCCTCCTAATTCACATTAGACCCTCAACTGAGGTATCTTGATTCCATTTTGGAGGTGTGTGATGAATGTCACTTAAGGGACACATCGAGGACAACCTCAGTTGTGTTTAACAGTCTCTTGAAATGGAATTTCATTACCATCGTATTAATTCCAATCACAGTTAAAAAGGCTACGTAGCATTCGTAATCCACCAGTTCCGTTTCTCCGATTGCACACTCTGAATACATGGACTGCTGCTATCAGTGCTTGTAGGAGGAGAGTTGAACTTGCACAAAAAATTAATCTTACAAAAGGCAGAAGTTGTACACAGCTGTGTGAACAGCACTGGGTTCTTCCTTGGCCCAGAAAACTCTTCATTAGCTTTGCAAAACTGTATAAATACTGGAATACAAATTGGACCCGGACCCTCAAAACCCCACAGGTTTGTTATTATGGTCACAGTGACTTTTATTTTAAGACCAAAGGTCCAAAATTATAAAGGAATACACAAAAGTACACTTCCCTTCCAGTTAGTTTTACAGGTAACAGAACATAGTGAAATTGATGATAAAAGAAATTCTTCCTTTGTGGAACTGACTAAATGCCAGCATCACCACTGTATTTCAAATGATACTAAGATCAAGTCAATCCAGATATTTTTGATTAAGCCAAACCATTAGCAATACTTTTCCTAACCAGCTTTTCACAAATGGAAACTCTCCAGAAATGCTTCGCAATCAGACATCAAAGTCAGGGGAAAAAAAAAAAAAGACAACATTTTAGAGTGACAATAGGAAACATAGAGAAAAACCTACAAAGAAGTCGTTCTATCTGTTGGTGCCCCGTGTTTTACAGCACCGTGGGTCAGCCAGTACAGCAGATCATGTCCTGTCAAGGCTTCAGGGAGTGGGGGAGAGATGGAGGATTTTACCTGTCAAAAGAAGGCTTCTCTCCACAGTCAAATGCATCCTGTAACTCCTTGACAAGATTAGCCTGCCCAGGCAGTCGAAAAAGGCCTTCTTCCTTTAGCCCCCGCTGTCGGATAAAATCCACACACTGCTCCACCAACATAGGAGCCAAGCGGTTCCCATAGCGCTTTTCGTATCGAACTGTATCTTCCAGCTTCTGGCCAAAAATACCTGCAGGAAAAAGTGAGATGTAACTTGGTTGAGACTCATAACACCAGTTGAGGAGCCCGTGTCTTCTATTACAACGTACGCCATTTTCAGGTCATTTAAATGCATGAACAATTAACCTACTCCTTTCTTAAGGACAAACTTTGATACTCTCATGGAAATAAAACGCTGACATATTTTATAACAATGCTCAAAAACCTTATTTAAAACAAGATAGTGTAAATGATTTTTCAGACCATAAGCACAGAAAACATAGAAATAATACAAATAGGATCTTCTGACACAAAACTTTTGATTCAAAAGGGATACACCTCTCCATCTTCTTTGGTTCCTGTCTAATTATTTATTAAAAAAGAAGTAGTTCCTGTATCAGTTTCTTTGGCATGCAAACATTACCTTTACACATGGAGGGCAAAAGATTTATAAATATAACTCAGGATTTCACTCTTACTGAACCAAATTATTAAGTTTTGCCACATAAACAAAGACCATTCCTATAATGTATTACCAGTTGCATTATCACTGTCTGCTTTAGCAACAACAAATTTTTTGTATGAAAAAAGATCTTGACATGAAAGGTCAAATATGTCAGACAAACTGCAGGAAACCTGCATTTGTACTTAGCCTCAGCAGAACATGGAGGGTTTTTTTGATAGAATTAACTTCAACCCTGTTCTGAAGATATCATCACTACCTCTGGGAAGACAGCTACCCTTAGTAACTTATTTTCCCTCTCCCTTTCAAACTGCAGAGCCAGCCATCATAGACAGCACCGCAATAACGTTCAGGCATGTCACCGGAGATGGAAGCTCTCTCTTGAGACCATTTGTTGAACAGTAGTGGGACTGAAGTGAAGCAATTCAATTCCTATATATAGCAAGACAATGAATAGTTCTAAGGTGGTCACGATCAGAAACTAAAGGCCAAATAACTACCTACGCTTGGAAGGCTCCTTTTCCAATTATGTGCACTATAAAGGTGGGGAAAAAAAAGGCAAGGAGTCAAATTGTCCTCTTCACTAAGCACACAGTCCTACTGGTTTGAAAACATTCAACAAGGAGAACAGAGTAATTTTTGTTTGTTTTTTCTAAAGAAAGTCCAATGTTGAGCTAGTTGGCTTTTGCTTTTGGCCCAAAAACTTCATTCACCCATAAATTACAACTATGTGAACAAGTAACCACAAACTAAGGTAGCATTCAGATTGAAGCATCCTTCAGGGTAACCTTAAATGTGTACATTTTTCCTCCAACAACAGAAAGATAACTCACACTTTGGTTGTAGAGAGCCTTGCATATGCTCCAGGATGTTATGGCAAGTGGGTAGCAAGCTGTCAGTTGCCCATACTGAGGGTCTGCAGTTTGTATTTAAGTGCAATTATTTTTACTGTAGCACAGAAAATAGCTGGAGAGAGTACCTGATGTCTAGCTAAGATATCCAGAAAGTATTCTGAGATGCAGAGCAGCATATTTTGTGATTTCCATGGTACCCACACTTGTGGATGCCAAACCCAGCAGTAGGTAAGGGGACAGAACATCACACAGTCACTCTTTATTAGCTCACTTCTCTTCATGTTGTACAAAATCCAACAATTAGCAATTAAAGAAGGAATTTTTGAAATTTCAGAGTGAGTCAAGCTTAGAAGAATACTGACTGATGTGGAGTATTTGGTGCTCGCAAAGTTCAGGCTCTTCATGCTGGCAGAGGAGTTGAAGTGTGTTTTCTCAACTCTTACCTTCCTAACCTCCTGCAAACTGCCTATGGGGATGGCAGGAGTATGAAACGAATTTGGGTTTCTTGTATTTGTCTGAGTTAAGGGATGTTGCTGGTCAACACAGGAAATCCTCAAGTCCCTCTGTTTTCTCGACCCTCCTTCTAAAAGTAGTGGAATTAAGGAGGAAGGTCCACTGAAAGTCAATTAAGGAATCTGTGTGATTATGGGAGGTGGGGATTTTCAAAGTCCTTCTTCATATACAAGAAGGCTGCTGTTCAGTGCTCCCCAAATTGTCCCCTCTCCTGGCTGAACAAGCTTCCCTTCCTCTGCCTCTCCTCAAGGGGCATGTGTTCTAGCTCCCAAGCATCTCAGTGACCCTTTGCTCATTTAAAAAAAAAAATAAAAAATTTCTTTTAATGGACACAATATTCAGAATATGGTCTATCAAATGCTGAGCAGAGGGGGTTAATCACTTCCCTCCCTCTCCTGGCTCTGCTCCTGCTGATACTGCCCAGGCTGCTGTCAAACCTTCCTTGCTGCCAGGTCCACTGCTGGCTTGTGTCCAGCTGGCTGTCCCCCAGGGCACCCACCCACCTCCCTTCCACAGAGCTGATTCCCTGGGTTTATTCCTTCTTAGGTGTAGGACTTGGCCATCCTTGTCCTAGGAACATACAGTCTGAGCTTCCCTTCAAGAGCCCGTGAGATCTCTCGGTTTTAAACACAAAGCGTTTTTGCCTCTCTTCAAACAAAATTCATCAATATAAGACAGGATATTCCAATTATATGATGTACAATTACAACTCATGCCCACTGACAGTACAATCAGTATGAATAAGTTTTGCCCTGTTAGCTATACTTTCTTCTCTCCACGCTAACATTCTTTAATCAGTAATGTGCATATTGCAGCTTACATTTGCAGAGGAAAGAGTAAGTTCTCAAACCTACCAGACTGCTTTGAAACTCCTATTAGTAATGACACTGCTGTCAAAACACATCACTTTCTACTAATACATTTTTTGGGATGCTGCCTTTTTTTTTTTTCCCTTCATTTTAGAATTGGCTTTCAAAACATGTGTAATAGATAACAAATAAAATCAGAATAAGGAGTTTTTATGCAGGAGGAACAAACCCTGTTCCTATGTTATTATAAATTGCCAATGCACCACAACACAAAATATATTGAAAACAGGTGGGAACCGTAAAGCGTTAAGATCTCTGTAACTACTGTCAAAGAGTTGTTTTTAAGACAAATAGAAAGTAACGAGTGATTCACATACAAAAGGTGACACATTAAATGGATATAACAAACATAGTTCTGTATTGTAGCAGCAAATAACAGGTACTGAATGAAGAAAAGCCTAAAAAAACCTGTATCTGAGGAAAATAAACCCTGTTACGATGGAGAGGTAGCCAGTGTCAAGAAAAAAAAAAAAATTAATCCAAATCGGAGCCTAAAATTTCCCGGTTCTGGTCCCTTAAGTGTAAACATTGAATTGTTTCTACTATACTAACCTGAAGTTAAGACCTAAGTCTCATGAAAAATCACCACATCACACCTTCAAGTTCTTCCGTAATCACCATTTACTACACTCTGCATTCTCCAATGCGTTTGGCTTTGGAATTCATCTCAGGTAGGCTCGGTTTGGTTCCAAAGTCTAGGTTAAACTTCTCCAAAGGAAGCATTTCCTTCACCTAACAAATGCAGAACACCGCACCAGGCAGCACTTGGCCATGAAAGGAATCAGTCATGGTGAGCCTGCCTAAACATGGACTCGAAGTTACAGACTGGCTCACACCTTATGGAGAAAGTACTCTGTTGCCAGGGCAGAAGCAGCAGAAACACAACTCTGCTTCCACATCACGTGGCTATAACTTTTACCTTGTTCATCATCTTTCTGGTGTCTGTTGGGTTTTTCACTGTTTTGGAACAAAAGCCATGATCATTGCCCCCGTAAGGTGCACCTTCTTCCACTGTCCCTTTTTAATGCTTTTATCCCCTCTGATGTTGCAACTAACTACTACAGAGATACTACAGATTAATAGTTTATGAAGACTAAGACGTTGACTGCTATGAAGCAAAGGCAATGCTGTGAAGAATCGTGGTTGCCAACACATCATTACCTTAGTGGCTGGCAGAGGCAGACAACGGTGAACACTACCAGCTATACCTGGGAACTACCAGCATCTCCTTTACAGAGAAGCAAGGAAAAGACACTCCAAGTTATAGAGACTACAACTTACCCAAAACCACAGAGATAATTGCACATGCTGTTTTTTAAAAAGTAAATTTCCACTACAGTAACTAAACAAGAACACCTCTGTGGAGAAGGAAATAAAAGAGAGCCCTCATAACTCATGTGGTAATCCAAACTCAAGTTCTCCTCCTAAATCTCAATGTCTCCAAAAGCCAGAAATGGACAGATGCGCAAGTGCTGACCTGTGGTTTGGTTTATCCTTGGGATGGGGTGCTGGAGGGGAAACAAACCAACAAAACCAACAGGAAACCTTGAGATTCAGAATGGCAGGAGCTTGGCTTCCCCACAGCTGGCAGAAGGCAGGGAAGTGTAGAGGATTCCAGTTCTGACCAGTCATTAGATTTAATCAGAACTGCTTTTTCAGAGGGACCCTTGTAGGTCTTTAAAGCTATATCCAATTAAGCCAAGATCACGCATAACATCAAAGAGGAAAATCACATGCTAGTAAAGGGCATGCCAAGCAGTTATTCATTAACTAGAACATTCCCGTAGCAGAAGTTTTGTAAACATTTTGAGAAACTGGATTTCCAAGCCGAACAGATACCCATAAAGCTTATGAAAGACCCTACAGTGCTATATCCAAAGTCTGCGTATGTCTGCTCAAGAGCTGTGAAAGCACCATGGTATTTTCAATGGTACAGATTCACAGTTAAAGTGTGTTTTTAAAAATCTAAGAATGCTATCCATCAATGATTTCCTTATCTACTGAACACAGGCAGGGGTCACATCTCAAGTCTATTGACTCCAAGCTTCTGATTCAGTTAGAAAAAAGGGGAAAGATCGAGGCAGTACTTCTATCTCCTTGCTCTATAAGGGATAGCTTGAAAAAGCCAACCTGCCGCTCGAGCTCTACCACAGCACATGCACTCAGTGAGGTAGAAGGTTTCTGCCTTTCCCAAACCACCCCTCAGCAATTTAGATGATAGCATCATTTTCAGATAGCATAAAGCTGATGCTTTCAACAGAGGACCCACGCCTGTACGTGCGTTCTCTCAATGTGCGGCAGAGGATCCCCGTCCTTCCAAAACAACTTCTGAGTTTATGGGCTATACTGATCAGAAAGGATCGGTTAAGGTCAAAGGAAGCATCTGGATGAGAATTTTAGGCAGCTCTCAATTCTACATCAGTAAGTCACCCACAGTGAAAATAACAGATCAGGTGAGTGGCTTTCAACAGCAGGGCTGGGAACAGAGGTCTTGGAGGAACACAAAGAAGTGGCTGTCATGGCCACATAACACTTAATGTGGAGTTTTAAATTATTAGTTCTTATCAGGTTTCTGCCATGGTGTTCCCCAGCACTAAGTGTGTTTTGAGTGAATCAGAGGCAGGGAGTATATTCTTCTTCTCTACAGAATTTTGTAACATACAGGAGGGGAAAAATCCCACCAAAAATAGCGGTGGTAGAATTTTGTTCCTGCCTGACTTATTTTCTTTCCTTTAAACCTTCTCCTATCCCACAGTCAATGTGATGCCAGCAGCAGATAAGGTAAGATAAACTCCTGCCCTGGAGTTTAGTACAGCTGCACACCAGAAGTTACTGCTTCGAAAAGACAACTCTGAATGAAGAGCAGAACTAGCTACAGGCGAGAAAGGAAGGAAGGCAATTTTAAAAACATCATCGGGAACTTATCACAGTCGATCAGATCAGGGCCTGCACCATTTCTCTGGCCGTGGCCAATGCCACCTCCTCCTTCTCCCAAACTCTGCTCACCCAAATTCACCATGATATTGAATGTTCTCACCACTGCAGGCCAGCAAAGTTACCCATAGTTATTGCTCTCTTCTGTGTGCTTTCAGGAGGTTCCTGGGGTGGTACTCAATCAGAGAACATCTTCTCTAAATCGGATTTTAAAGAGGCTTGCCTCTAGCTTTGTTCAGAAGCTGCCCTCCGAGTACTGATTTCTCCTACAACATGACCTCCAAACAGGTCTGACATTTAATTTTTTGGTGCCTGTCACAACACAGCTTTGATCTGGATTTCCAGGAAGGGTTCTACACCTTGTATCATTGGTGAAGATCCCAGTGTGCCTCTGCCTAAACCTACAATGTCATGATTCCCTTGTAGTTCTTCCAATGACAGGCCAATGGTTTTCCTTGCCAATTTTATTTTCTGCATGGTGTTGCACAGCTCAGAACTAACTGATCCGCTTTCTGCAAGTATGGGCTAGGTTTGCAGAAGGCCAGTTTTGCTTTTTTTAAACTTAGGTATACAATCTGCAAACGAAGTTATAAGAATTCGGTGTGCCAATTAATAAGACAAGTGTAGTCAGCCTGATTTGCCTGTGGAAGCGTAGTAAAGGCTTGCCTGAAAGTCCAGTTAATGTTCATCTTTTTGTTGACTTCAGCGGGACATGGACCTAGTTAAACATGCGCACCCAGCATTCTGCAGCTCTGATCTAGGGGTCTCGTGACAACGCTCTGAACAGAAAATGCGTAGAAGAAAGCAAGTGAAACAAATGATACGTAGAGGAAAACAAATTAGCAGCACGGCCTCCATCTTTCTCTCCTCTGCCCCAAGCACGGCAGCTTCACTTGGGAGTTTTAGACACGAAGAGTTTCTGTGTCAGAACATACGGGGAAAGAATCAACAGCTGAAGATCTTCTTGGAGAGGCTGAGGCTGCACCCCAGGCACAAAGGCAGCTGTCTGCAAAATTATCAGTTAATCCTTTATTCAACTTCCAAACATTTCTCAAATAGTTAAGTGTATAAACAGGGCACAGACAGCTCTAATTCACACCGACACCTTGAAATGCACTAGCACGCTTCATACGGACACATCCATGTCCTCCTGGCTAGTCTCCAGAAGGACTGAACTCCAGCAACCAAGGGAAACGCTGGCCTCGGGGAGGGGGGGGTGTACAGGGGGCAAACAGCTTTCAACACTATCTCAGCTGCAGGTGATAGCTGCTCGCTGCTGTAATCCTGCGCCGAGCCCCTCACTCCGTTGTGATCCCTCATTTCAAGGCATCGCCCCGATTGCCTGCGCGCACAACCCTCCAACGCAATGACCGCCCCATCGCTACCGACTCTTGCCAGCAAAGAGCTGCGTGGGTCTTGCAAAAGGACAAATGGCAGCACGGAGGAACGGTTTAGGGAGGAGAAAGGAGATGAAGATGATTGTATTTGCATAAGCCCTATGTAAGATCATTTCTCACTCTTAGAACAACATGACAATTTAGCCCTGTCACTTGGATTTCTCTGCCCAGCATAGTTTTCAAGGCAGCACCAAGATTCTCCTCTTCCCCCACACAAAGTTTTTGTCCTGGTCATAGAGGTAGCTTCTCCCCACCCATCCCAAGCACCATGGCACCTTATCATCACTTATCATATCTCTTTCTCAGACATGTGTTTCCCTTCCAGCTGACATATTTTGAAAGCCAGCCTCCTCTTTGCCCTCCTCCCCCCAGTACTGCCGTGCTCTGCTTCAACAGGAGTACGTGCAATGCAGAAGAAAATGAGCTTTAAACATCTCTGTGCAGCAGGTGGAAAGGCAAATGCAGGCTGCGGGGCAGTAGGCTGAAGTGGCAATGCAGCACTTGCAACAGTGCATTGTAGGGCTACGCTTCAATCCATCAAAAATCTCTGAATCCAAGGACTTTGTCTTCTGCACAGATGCACATTTATCATGTTGTTTGGCTCCCTCTCTTCTCCCCCTCCTCCCACAGAGACAAAATGCAAACCCAAACTCTTTTCCCCAATGTTCTGCTAGAGAAATAGGTGACTTGGAGCATCACAGGTCTGATTCCCCCACTGCTCTCACTGATTTTTCCTCAGAGGCTCTGCAATAATCTTGTCTCAAGTCACCTCATTCAAGCAGCCCATTCACGGGCTATTATGTAGAGGAGACAGTATCAGCTGGGCAGCTACAAACAAACGAACAAAGAAGTAAATAAATCATTTGTGGACTGTTGGCATCTGCATTGTTTAACGCCTTTTGTTTCGGTACTCTCCTCTGCCCCTGCACATACAGCCCCCTTGACTTCTCAGAAACCATGGCTTCACTAGCAAAGCAGAACGCAGCGAGAGAATGGACCTACCTTTACGGAAACTAAAACACCGCTTAATTCTCCTATAGGTAGTTTTAGGAATGAAAGGAGCTGCTGCTAAGGCACCTGGGCTGCGGACTCCAGCATTTCTGTCTTCAGGCATCATACAGGCCAGAGCCGCGGCGTCCCTCCAAAGCTTTCCCTTACCAGCCGCATCCAGACGAAACAGCAGGACTGCTCATCGTTACTGACTGCTGAGGAGTTTTTATAATAGTCTGTTTTCCTCTAGAGCTAGATTTGTGGTCTTCTAGATCTTGGGTAGGGCTTGAAGTGATTTTAATGTTCTCTTCTCTGCTTCAATTTTGCTTTGGGGAACAATTTCCTTCCGTCTCTCTATTTCCTTTCGTTTCTTTTATTTCTTGCGGCGAGACAACTGTCTATTATGCAATGTCACAACAAAAGAGTTTCAGCAAAAAGATGTATCTTCCATTCAAACAGAAGTGCCTGCACAGACGGAGGGGGTGAAAGACCTCTTCCTCCCAGCTGGAACAAGGCGTTGAGTGGCAGAGACTCCAATTCCACAGGAAAAGGTCAGTGCTTTGCGGTGCGCAAGGGGAAAGGGAAGAACAATACCAAAAAGGCCACTGAAGAATCCTCTGGGGTATGATACTCCTCGCTGGCTCCCTTTATCTGTGCAACCGAGAAGCAAAAACAACAGCCCCTTCACCCGAAAGGCTCTCTGTCCATAACAGATTCCTTTCAAAAGGCCTTTTATATACCCAGCTCCCTGTCTGATGGTCTCATGGGCTTCTCGCTTGTTTTATTGCCTTCGAACTACCAGAAGGTCTCATGGGAGAGGCACGTCAGATGCGGCGGCAGCAGCAGTGCATCTTTGCCGGCAGGATCCCAGGGAGCTGCTGAGGAATATGTGCCTCCACGCGAAGATGCTCTGCTTGCTCGCTCCCTCCCGGTCCCACGCCTGGCAATGGCAGCCCCGGCCGCTGCCGCCGCCGCCTGCGCCAGCCCCTTGCGGGCAAGCAGGTGCAGGGAAACGACGTAGAGGCAGCAGCCGCCGCAACGCAGATTTCTCTGTCCCTCCGGGTGACTTTGAGTTGACTTCAGGCGGCTGTCGTGTGCGGCAGCTTGGAAAGCAAGCAGGCTGTGCCTGGCTTCTGCAGGAGGTGCCAGCCCTTACGCTACTACCCCTGCTAAAAATGCTCCTGCTCCTTCTTCTCGTCTCCTCCCTCCCCCTTAGTTGCAAGCTCTGCAATTAAAGCTCAGGTCTTTCCCTCCTGTAAAAAATTGCCTTTTTAATCTAATCAGGCAAAGAATTTCATGTGCAAACAGGCATTTTATGCCCTGGCTCATTTACATTTCTTTTCCCTTTCAGAATTTTTTCCACAGTCACCTCATGCTTTTGGTGCAAAAAACAAGCTCTTTCCGATCACCTTAGCAGATTCCTACCTGCCCCCCTCCCGCCTTCTCTTTCTAGCACAGGTTAACAAATAACAATTTAATGATATGGTTAATCATTTGCAGAGCTCCTTGCTCTGGTACCAGGAGTCCTTTCCCACTGCCAGACAAACTTTAAATATTAGTGGCTCACCAAGGTTCAGACAACATCCGTTGCACACGCGCACATACACACACACTCAGCTTGCTTACGATGCTTGAAAGAACCAGAAAATTCAAATATGTCACTCAAAGTGGCACTTGACTTGTATGACACCAGACTATTGTGGTTTCCTATCTAGCACTGAAATTTAGGAAGTTGATATAAAACTGGTGTTTTAATTAATTAGCTGTCTGAAATAATTTTGTGGTGCAAGTAATTCCTTGTTACCGGCTAGTCATCATCATGGGACTGTAACTTTTCTATATCTTGTTTATAGCTAATGTAATAGACAAAAAGATTTTTAACTTCAGTAGCTACAGCTCACAAAGGCAGGCTCTCAGACAATTAAGCCAGAAATGCCCTTCTTTAGAAGGGTCAGACTGTTGCAGCAGCTGTAGCAACATCCATGTAGCAAGGGATAATAAAAATATGAGTGTGTCCAGCCATACATAATTACAGAACAGTTAATAGGGCTTATTAAGACTTGTTAAGATAGCTCAGACTATCTACTTAAGTAACAAGTAGTTAATAAAATGGGGGACACGCTAGAAACACAGTTCTTAATGGTGACGCATCCCACGATACTGCTTTTTGCCTTCTTATCACAGTCAAACCTTCTCTGGGAACACGAAACTCAAGATCACGTTCCATCTATTCTCCTCTTTTCCAGAGGTTTAACTGTTTGCTTCCCAATACAAATAAACCTAAGTCAGTGTATTTGCTCAAGAAATCCGATAGGAAAAACAAAACCAACATGCCTGGAAGTGTTTTAACTACAAACGAATTTAAACAGTAACTGCACCCATCTCTTGTTTTAGGCAAATTGGCATGCAAAGTCTTCAGCAAGGTGCTTCCCTCAGTAATTGGCATTAAACACTCCTACAACAACGACGGTGTCCTGAGAATTTTCATGGTGGCTGGAAGGATTCCCAGCTGTAAACCAGAAATAGCTCTTGCCCTATAAAAGCAAATGAGGGGCTGGTGAAGAAAGCATAGGGTAAGGACTCGGGAGATTTCATTTCTATTTGTAGGTCCAGGCAAGGACTTGGGCTAGAAATGGAGTTTCACCTAATCCCAGCTCCCCGCTTGTAAAATGTAGAGACACTTCTCCACTTGCAGAAGAACTGCAAGGTTGCCTTTCCTCATTATGTGCCACAGAAAGATACTGTGGTGCTGGAAGCCAAGTGCAAAAAACCACAAAGATAACTGTCCAAAAAATCCGGTTCTGTTATGCCCCCACATTTATTATTGCCACAGTGGCTGATGCTGCTACTGGACTGCAGTAAGAGGACACTGAGGACCTCAACTCGAGGCCTGCTTTACAAAGAGAAAGTTGGGGAGGGGTAATCTTCGTGCCATATAAATAAGCAGATTTCTTACCTGGACTAATTGCACAAGACTCTGCTCCTCCCACCTCCTCTCTCCCACACCAACTCAGTATGCCTGTAGGAGATCGTGCCTTGTCTTAAGACAAACCCTTCACTTTGAGCGTTTTGGGGTTTGGTGTGGGTTTTTTGTTTTGTTTTGTTTTGTTTTTTTTTAAAGCATGCTCCTATAAGACCTACATATGCCCAGATCCAGGACTGTGCCAACTTATTAACCCATAAGGCCAGATCCCAGTGAGATGACTGCTTAGCACCATCTTCCCAGGGCACATTTCCCCAGCAGGAGCCAAAGAGGAGCCAGTCATGGTTGAAGAGGTGCCAGGCAGGTCCTAGCTGACCAAGTCCCTCAGCACAGCCCACCAGCGAGGCCAAAACCTTCTCCTAAGAACCATGTGACCTGAATAAAGCAGAAAGATGGGTGGCTTACAAGAAAAGTTTTGTTTAAAATGGTAGTTTTTTTCAGTCCCTCCCATCCTCTCTCCTGTGGTCTACCTGAGAAAAAGACGTTTGCAGTCAGCAATCACAGTTTTCAGCGATAACTGTGCTTTTCAGTCATGAAACGGCACAGACAATCCTGCCTGACTTTCTTTTCCAGCAACCTGCAGACAAGACCAAAAAACGTCTGATGCAATACGGGTGCTCTTTCACAGTGAAAAAAAAATTCTGTCCCTGAACTTGGAGATTTGAGAGGTCCAGGGAACAGACTGATTAAGGTACTGACATTTTGTTCAAGTGTATCAGTCATACTTGTATTACAATAATATAGACATTACCACCAGAATAACAATGATGAAAATGATGATAATAATTTGCAGCCCATTCAAAGTAAGAGAGCTTTTAAAAAAGACAACTAGACATCCAACAGTAAGTTTTGATCCAGTACCATTGAAATTATTGGGTATGCCAATCAAAAGAAAAATAATATATCCTATATTTCCAGTGCTAATATTCTGAGGCTTATATTGGAGTGCATAGCTTTATATAATACTATTACTGGCCTTAGCTGTCACTTGCAGGAGAATCACTGACACCTTCTTGTAACAGGCATTTATGAAACACATGAATGGTCTTCTAGCTGGTGACCAAAGGAATTACTCCACTTCTCACTGCGGGAAAGCTGACCTCATAGAAGATCAACCTTCTGTGAAAACTTCCCCTCGCCTTGGTAAGGCACTATCATGTGCTATCCTCAGCAAGGGAAGTGGTTCCAGACAGTTTAAAGCCTTTTAGTTGAGACTTCTGCACGGGAACATGCCCCATACCTGCACTGCAAGTGAAAAGAAAGGGTTTACTCCATTTTTTTTTGAAAGATCTAGATCATTCTCCTCTTCACTTCAAAATTCTGGCAGTGACTGAGAGATAACAGAAGAACCCTTCTGTGTCTTTGTGTATCTGGGAGCCTGGCATGTTCCCTCACTGACTCACCTCCTCCAAACGGCGCCCATATAACCCTGCGAATGGATTTCACCCAATCCTCCATGTCATTCTGTGTGCTCGCCATAAGAAGGTACGTCTCATGATTAGCTGTCATCCGCTCTCGGTCTCCTCCTGCAAGAGAAGATAATTGCACTTAGAAACCCTTTGGCTTTCCTGCCCAACCAAGTTCATGCCAGACTGACTGCTGAAAGCATTAGTAGCGGCTTCATAGCAAGCAGATATGGATACTGTGTAGCGGAGTGTTTATCGTCGGACACAGCATGAAAAGAAGGTCCTGTAAGTACATTCCCCATCCGACAGCGAGAAGCTGTCATGCTTCCAAAAGGAAATGAGAGGATAAATGTCATCGGTAAACAAAAACAGCCCCATGCCGTTTCAAGAACTACGGGGGCTTGCACTAATCTGTAACTTGATATACGCACTGGAAATTTTGCAGCAGTTATTGTAACCATGACGGAGAGAATAAACACAGAGAGAGGTAAGTGTGCTTTGAACAAGTGGGGCCAACTCCGTTTTTATTTTCAGGAACACGTCGTCTCACATTCATGGCAATGACATTTGATACACCCAAGTGTTGCTGTGAATCTCTAAGGAGAAAGCAGCCAACACTAGCAGCTGACATGGTACAACCCACTGCCTTGGATGGATCTGATGAGGATTAGATGAAGAGGGAACTCTCTGTTTTATTATCCTTTATTTAAAGGATGGGCTGACACTAATAAGGTCAAAACCAGAACTTGGCTTGCCACAGGTCCAGGTTTTCACGCTTGTAGTACTGCTTGACCGCCATCCTAATAGGTACTATGTTAGTGCAAGAGCACATAGGGATTCAAACCACCTTTCCAGCATGGCAGAAGGAGCAAAACCTTCCAGAAAGATAGCGCCAGACATTTTGAAGCCCTTTCACTGAGCCAAGGGCATGCATGTATACTTCACACACAGATGCAATGCACCTAGAAATCCTGTGAGTTCTCTGTTCATCTCTTTCCAGCTTCTTTCATCCCTATTTTTGATCCTAGCCATATCTCAAGTAAATATCTCTCTTTTAATACAGCTCCTTAGAGGTCTTCTGAAGAGTGCCATGCGCAGTGCTGGGCATTGAAACAGCTAGGTTTCTAAAGAGAAATTTCTTAAGGGCTAGAAAATCCAACCACGACTTCCTGGCACAACCGTTCTGAACAAACCTACTCGTATAGGCCACACTTTATGGAATTAGGACACACAACTGTAAAAGGGACTTAATTGACACTTGGCAAAAACAAAAGCCAGATTTTCCCAGACGCAGGCAGATTCTACTAAAGACTTATTCTTTAAGGTTTACATCATTATTCAAAACTTAAATTTGAACTTGGAGGTAAAGACAGACTCTGGTTTTCTACAGTCAAAATACAGACATTCATATACCATACGTTCCCCAAAAAGGCATCCAAACAAGTAATGCAACAACCTGAAGTACAATACACTTTAGACTATACCACAATTTAAAAGTCTGAAGAACATTATTTTTTTTCTAAGACATAGTTAAAAGGTAGGGGTGAACCTATTTTAAGTGCCAACACTAGAGAAATATCAGCACTAGCTAAGCTGCGTTGTCTTTTTTTGAAATCTATTCAGTGACTAGCATAAGAATTGGTACAAAACACGGGTCTTCTATGCTATGTTCCATCATTTTTACCTTTCAAGAAGCGGAGGATGAGGGTATGGGGAGCAGGAAGCATTAGCATTCCAAATGGTAGCACTCCATATCAACCCTACCCAGCAGAAAGCACGTAGTCAGGCCCTGGAAATTTACTCCCCATCTCTACCTTTTACATAGCCATCTTGACCAGAACGAGGACAGATCTCTCACTTAAGCATGAAGAGTAGACATGATACTGTCTACAGTCTACTTACACTGGCATATTTTACATCAAATCTAGAGTTCTCCTCCTGGAAAGAGTCAAAAATAAAGATACAAACAGAAAACCTCAATATATTGTCACAGCTATTAAATATAACAGTAACAAATACAGTATAGAGAAAACGTATGCAACACACTTGTGCCCTTTTGATAAAAACTAAAAAAATTTATTTATACTATCATATTGTACCATAGCTTCTTTTTCTTTTTCTTAATGGACCAGGATCCTGTCAGGCACTGTACAAAAAGATACATTCACACAAAATACATATCAGACCCAGGAATAAAACAAGAGGTGACCTGATTTTCATACTAAAGAAACAACCAAAAAGAAGACGGCCATAGTCAAGTGATGGTCCTCCTCTCAGGTGTCTGTCAGATCATTCCATATTCTTTTAATAGCCTGCATATTTAAATTCAGCAGATTATGTGAGATTTACTTAGTTATTGTGTTATCAGTTATCAGTTAACAAGTTGGAGGGTGTTCTCCAGATAAATTGGATTAATCCCAGAAGCCTACCTAGTTCATTTACAGTGTGGATTCCAGAGAGTACTCTAAGTAACTAACACAGGTAAACACCACTCAGCTAATACACAATGTATCTGTTTAATTTTGCACAGAAGGAAAACGTAATGTTTGGTTACATTACCTTTTAGTACGAGAAAGCGAAGCTTTCCTAACAAAAGGAGCTTCCCCATTTTATAGCAGTTCTGGATCTGTCTACTTTGTAATTCAACTCCTTTCTTTCACACCACAATGTCGGATCTTGCAGGGTTCTTCTACTTGTGCATTTATTTAGTTATTATTCAAGAACTGAAGCCTCACTAAAAGATTTTTGAGGATACAACAGCACATCTTGGATTTCTGTTTTGCTGCAAATGTTAATTTTTAGTGGGACTATATTTTAAATACAAAATTAACAAGATTGGGGGACAGACAAAAAGAATGACAATGATTCAGGAAAGAGCCCTCTCAGATAAGTAATATCAGATAAATAGAAGTAGAATTAGAAGGACCTTTCTGAATCTTCACTAGGTTCGCAGGACACTTCTGAAAGACGCTATTTAGAATTTCCACTTCAATTTTTTCCCCTCCCTCCCCATATAATATTATTGTTATGATTACAATGAAGCACGAGTAGATCACAATCTCCCAAAATCAGACATCTATTCATACCATAGATACCGGCATTAAGTAGGTCAACTTGAAAATGGTGCTCAATGTGAAGCCCATTACAGATGTGAATGCATCCTTATTCCTTTCCTTTGGGCATGCAAATCACAACGTATTGTACCTGTACTGTTGTATAGCTCCACATTACGCCGTCTCAAATTTCCTTTCTTGCATTTGCAGTCCAAGAAACGCCTAATCCTGTGTGTTGTGGTCTGTTTGTGAACAGCCAACTGAAGGGACTGGAATATGAACTCTGTTTTTTTTTTTTTCCCCTCCCTCTTTTCCCCTTGTTACTTTGCAGGTGTCACAGGACCTGGAAGGAGCAGAACCCAGTCTATCTGACCAAAGAAGTTGACTCTGGCATATTCAAGATGAAAAGTTGCTGTTTACACTTCTGTATACTCTGTTTCTTCCTGCTTCTACTAACAACCAAAAGTAATTGGATGTATACCGTTTCTCAAAACTACAATATCACGTATTTTTATGCCTGCAGCCCTAACCAATCCCTAATCTGTTTTATTTTCTCGGCAGCATCAGCAATGAATTCTTATGTATTGAAGAAATTTATCCATAACATCCATTTGGAGTGGAAACAGTGAAACAGCATAATACCATGATGAATCTTCCATTTTGACCAGGTCAGATTTCTCCTCCTGCCCCCTTTGGCACTAGCAATGACTTCCAGGTTCCCAAATGCTCCTTCCTGCCTCCTCCGAGGGCTCAGTAACCAGTAAATACGGATTGCCGCTGGGCTTCCTGAGCACAACAGCCTGGGACCACTCAACCCCATGCTGGGTGCAGCTCTGTGCACCGAGCCAGCGCCGCTTTGATACAAGCCAGGCGAGGGATTTTAAGAACTCTTGCCAGCAACCGGAAAAAACCAATTAAAATATGGAGAGGTCAATTCCTACACGGATCCACTCCGCAGGGGAAAAGGAAGGGAACAGCCGGCACTCACTCAGGCAGCACCACACCACACACTCAGAAAAGCATGAAGAGGCGGTAACTGAATTTAAGGGTGATTGTTTCCTGAAATATCAGGCTCAACAGCTCTCCTGCTTTTTATTGTCCATGCACAGACATTTTGCATCCAGCTGTGTGCGTGGGGTGGTCGTGCAAAGTGTTTTTTCTTTGTAGTCTCTTCTTGTCTAACCCAACACCTTTCTCTTACCTGAATGTACCCAGACTGAACTCTGAATGAAACATTTCCTTGTCCTTTTAAAAGCATCTTGGATTTCTTGCAAAAAGTAGTTCCAGCATTCTTGAGAATGGAATGCGAAAGGATTAAATTCATACCAACTGTTTAAAAGAGAATTTTCTCCCAGGAGGAACATCAAAAGCTAGGACTAATCTGATTTTTCTGAGCTGAGAATGTCATAGCCAACCTCAAAAGAATATTCACATTCCAACAAAAAAAATTGGGGGGCTAATTTCGAAGTGAAACAGTTCCCTACTTCCCCATGCATTTCTCTTAGCCACAGTTTCTGAAATCCTTGCTCTCAGCTTGGGAACTGAAAGATGGTGAAAGGCAGACTGGCATTACAACAGAACCCACTGGGTTTTCTTTAGAAACATCCTCCTACTTGCATGCTTCACATTTGTTTCCTAAATTTTTAATTTCTCAGGAAAATGCTAAATAGTAAAATTTTAGTCTTATAATGTTTCAGATGAATACACTAAATGCATCTCTGTGTGGTATTCAAATAGGAACTCCTGGCTACTCATCACCTCACAAAAAAAATCAAGCCATATACTTACAAAATTATTTTGGAGCTGATATTCAGATGTTAATTTCTGAAAATTTTGCTGGAGGAATCCTTTCTTTTCTTTCTACTGCACCCTGTTTTCACTTTATTTTCTTAATTTTTTTTAGCTTGTCTTTCAAATAGTTCTCACTGCTATATGAATTCTCTACCAGCTCCTACTGTCCATCACCACATTTCTGCATCCCTGCACTGAACACCACCACTCGCTTCTCCCACACAGCCCTGTATCACCCAAAGCCTCATAGTTGTACCAGTCTTTAAGGTAGAAGAACTGATCTTTGTAGAAGTGATATTCCATACAAATTGTTTGCAACTCAGAAATGTAGGCAACTGTGTTTGGCACAAATCTTCCAAGAGTAGCGGGATGTAGAAGTTAGGTGCCATCCCTGTGTGCAATGAAGCAGGCATGCTCTTCTCTGTTCAGATGTGTGATGAGACTATGCAATTTATCATTCCTGATCAGGACACCAATTAGCATTTCTTCGCAAGCAAAACACCAATAATTACGATAGAATTCATGACTATCCCACTACACTTTGTATTCTTAAATTTTCCCCTATGCTTCAAATGAGTTGCACATTAAGTGACATACTTAATCTATTTCTCTGGAAAAACTCACCTGTATTTCCTTCATCAACTTTCATTTTACAGCATTTGTATTCAGACTTTTTAATCCTAAACAGAAATAATCTCTGCAAGTTGTAGAGGATACTAGAATATCAGAGACCAAGATGAACAACCTCATTCTCCTTTTTTTTGTTAATGAAACTCTTTGTTTAAGAACAAAGCAGAAATTATGATGACCCAGCCTTGATATTAACACTAACCATTGCTGCTGTAAGCATAGAAGTGTGACATGATATATTGGTAAGCTACTAAAATCCATACATGTCTGTCTGCCTTGTACTAACACTGGCAACTACAGGATCCATGTATCCTCAAGGGAGTCAAGAAACTCTACCATAGCTGTTAAATCTTATAATCACTCCCGACTTTAACGTAACATAAGAACTCTTCTGCTGGCCACCACCTCTGCTCACAAACTCCACGCATCCCATGTCTGACGAAAACCACTTGCAGGTGTCTTTCAAGGATGATTCAGGTTCCCACATTGAGGTGAATCGGGACAATTTGCCCTTCAAAATGCCCTCAAACTGTGAGACCGGTTAGAGCACTAAAACATTTTATGTTCATTCCAACTGGGCCAGTGGAAAAACCTAACTGCAGAAAGCTTGGTCAGAACATAGGTTGAAATTTGAAAAGCAAAATAAAGGAGCTAAGCTCCACGCTGCAACATTTTAATGTCTTATTGGCTCTGGGATTCATTGAGGAAACCTTTCTTCATAGCAAGTGAGAATCTGTGTTGAAGGCTTAGCAACTGCTGCATCTCACATGACCAATGTAAAGAACAGAGAGACATAACTACTTGAAACTTGCAATGGTTTTGCACTGCCCATCCCGCTTGCTAAGCAGCCAAGCATATGTTCTTACAGATGTGTTGGGGGAGAGGCAGTAGGAGCAATGAATTTCTGCAGATCAGCTGGGGACTTATTTCTGATGATGCAGGTATAACACGGAGCTTGCTGGTGGGTTTGGTTTTTCTGTTGTTTTGTTTGGGTTTTTTTGATAATTCTTAAAAGCTTCTTTATTCTGCACATGCCTGATATTGCTTCTGCTCTTCCTGACTGGGTAAAGAATTACCAAGAATTTACAGCACCCTCTTAGTTCAACTAGGATGAAAAAAGGAGTACATAGCCTACGTTCAATTCATTGCCACCTTCTTCTTTTACCATAAAATTAAGGTAGTCTGGAGAACCAAGTTCTTAATGATCGTACAAAAACTCACATCAAAAAGGACAATCCGCACTGTATGATTATCAGAGACAAATAGTCTGTATTTACAGGAGCTTCAGCATTACTTCTGAAGTGACTGTTACAGAATACGTGCTGTATTTGCTCATCAGAAGAGACTTGCTCCATGGAAACTACACAGAACATTGTTGTGTTTTCCCACAATACTCAACTTACATCTTTCATGGCGCAGTGTGTCTGAAACGTATCTATATCACAAAGGAGGAAAGATGTCCATGAACATGGACATGATGTGATATTGGACTTTGTGAAGCTGAAGATCAAACCAGGCAGGCTAAGATCAAGGCGGGAGGGGAGAAGAGCTGGAACTTGGGAGTATAAAAGACAGCGCCCTGGGAAGGTCTCTATTTAACAGACATTATCAGAGCCGTCAGTGATGGAAAAATTGACATAGAAAACTAGCACTAAGCTAGGCTGCACTAGGAAGTTACAGGCTCCTTACATGCTAAACAATCAAATCCTAAAATGCCCAGTTGTTTTTTCTTGCACTGAGCTCCCCAGATACTAAATTGAATGTACAAGCTGTCAAGTCTTAGCATTTCATTCAGATCCACAAACACCATCATCCAGCTTAAAATCAAAGAGCTATGGGCAACCATGTATCTTAGCTTATTATCTGATGATTCCTGATATGTTAGGATCTGTGTTTTGAAGACCTTCATGACAAAACTGAATACAGAAATTTGTTTCTAGAAAAAAACCTTAAGCTAATAAATTAACATATTGTCACTATTATAGCATTTCTTAGTATCCCATCATCATAGATGGCGAAAAAGAAGCTGGAACATTTCACTTACATATGAAAACAAAAACCAATTGAGACATACCAATAATTGAAACAATTCTCACTGGCCCTGTTATGTAATGTATGGCAAACCAGATTCCAAAGATCATCAAGATATTAAGAGTAAACTCCTATGTACTTTAAAAGTCTTAACAATAATAAGTGAAATAATATGTTGGCTGGTTTTCCACAGATGTTTAGATAGATAAATCCATCTAGACGGCTAGATGTTTCAACACATGAGTGGCTACCATTAGAATTTAACTCCTAAGCATTTTCAAAAGGTGTTCCATAAAACTTGAAAAATACTCTCTGTTGTTCTGTTAAAACCAGAGCAGGTAGCAGACCTAGTTGACTATTTTGAGCTCCACTACATAGCTGCACTGCCTCTAAAGCCTCAATGACAGGCAATAGACTGTGGGGAGGAAGATACACAAATCGCAATTTCAGTTCTTTTACCCAGGACTCCCCTGTTATATCTTCTGTTCTTGTTTGGTTCAATGCTGCTCTGTCTTCTGAAAGGACACTGAGATGGCTGTAAGATACGCTTATATATCACCTATGTGTTTTAACTGACTAATACCACCACCACTGAGAAACCTCAGCTTTGAAATACACAGTTACCATATTCACCATTGTTTTACTACAGAACCATATCAGGTACACTATTTAATTTCTCTCTTCGCAAAGAACTAACACATTTTCCTAAAGAGGGGAATTTAGTAACTGCAAACAAGTCAATAATGAAGATACTGCTTTTTAAATACTTCAGTACAAATATCATTTTCTGCTGCTAGTATTCAAGCTGATCTTTTGCATTAATAATCTTGAAAAGCAATTTTCTCCACTAAGGGTGTATTGTTTTCTGGGCATATTAGCTTTTCAACATCAAGGCTGCAGCCTAATTTAAGTGCTAAATGGCAAAAGCCTGCAAACCCATTCCCTGGTGCGCATTGTGCTCCATCACAATTTCCCCACTTGCAAAATGCTTGGAAGACAGCAGGGCTTTTTCAACACAAAGAGTTGTTTTCATAAAGCTTTGAACCAGCTGCTGTTGTATACCTGAAATCAGGCTCAGGAAATGTATTCATCACATGGAACACGATGAATACCCTGTACAGGTAGCTTGCTTCTGTGCTGCAGGGCTACAACCGCAGCCCATCTGTCTTGCACAATAAAAGCATAAAATCAGTGCCATATTTAAGCATTTTGCGTATTGCACAGCTACCAAGCCTTCCCCCTAACATAATAATTATTGCTTAAATACCTGAGACACACAAAAAAAAAAAGTGATGCTTGCTCATCAGCAGTTATAATTGTGTTAGAAAGATGTCATTAATGAGGAAAAGAGAGATGTGAATTCAAATCGTCCCTTGTACAATGCAAGAGCTCTGATTTTTTCAGAGCACTTAATCTTTTCAGGCATGCCTCATTCTTCCTCTCCCTTACTTTTGCTGCCCTTCTTTTATTCCTGGTTTAAACTTCCGCTATGCTTCACACAGATGTCACAGTTATCTACCTCATCCTCAGACACAGATCCCAAATGGTACCTATATCGTAGAGTCTGTTCCTCCTACCCTTCCCTGTCCCTCAGATGCTCGTGCCAGCACAGTTAATTTTCATATCTCACCCTTGCTCAGTGTCATTCCCACTTGAAAAAAATCTCATCCCTCTTCTTGCTCAAGGCACACCGCCCAGAACATTTGGTTTACAGGATGCATTAAAAGGCCATCACGCCGTGTGGACCCCATCACAGCTCTACACTTCACCTGCCCCTCAGCAGCAGCACACGTCGCTGCCTCCCCAGTTAACCAGTACCACGCAGAAGTCAGAGGCGTGCTCCTTTTGCACTGTTGTTGATAGTTTTCAGCTTTCCAAAAGTTTTCAATGTTGTCAGCATCATTGTGATAAAAAACGCAGTCTGAACCGTCATGTTTGCTGTTCTATTGTTGTGATGTTCAGCTGTTTTCAGAGTTGCTGGTAACATTTTCTGCATACATTACTGATTCCACTTTCTTGTTTATGTTGAAGTTCTTCAAAACCACACAACAGCAAAAAAATTTTTTTCTGCTTTTTTTTTTTTTTCAGCCATACTAACTGAGATGAAATCGCATTCTTCTGTCTGTATAGTCAAGACTGGCGATGAACTCACAGAAGCAGATGGATCAGGGAATAAAAAGGTCAGATTTACAGTATGCAAGTTACTACCTTTATAGAAAAGAAATTACTTCAGTACAGTTGACTGCAAATCCGCTAAAAACACACTCTGGCACTAACATGAAACTTAGCAAATGTTCTGACAAAGCACATATTGTAATTTTACGTGGTCTTGTCAAGTTATTACAGTTAGTGCAGGGAAGCAAAGAAATAATTTGGTGGATCCACAAAAGACAGACTCAGTATCACTTCTCAAGAAGGTTTCTCCCTCCTTGCCTCTTGCAATGGAATCTCACATAGGCTGTTTTGGTAGGAAGATGCAGAAAATAGAAATAAACAAAAAACCCATAGGTTGGCCATAGGAAATGCACTCCTCTATGTCCTTCCTTACTACTAGGATTTGACATCTAGACAATATTGATCCAGTTACAGAAAAAAAACATTGCAGATCACACTCATCTATGTACATGTACAGTGCCATCACAGTGTCCTGTTTTCAAAACTTCAACCATAAAGAGCTTGCCTCTGAAATGATGAGTTCAAGAACATAAAAACGAAGCAGAAAGTCTTGCCTAATACCATAAACTATTACAAACATCCTGTGGCTTTTTTAGTTAAAACTTTTATGCACAGAAGATATAAAATTGAATTGTCAAGGCCTTTTTTTTTTTTTTTTTTTTTTGACAAAGAAAGGAGACTAAGTCCATCTTTGTGAGTTTTCTTCCCCCATTCTTCTGACACTGGTCAGAGACTTGACAGAGACAAGAGAGATTTGCTTTCTGAACTATAGCTCGGATTCTTACAGACAGCAGAATTCACTTGTGACCTGCCAGAAGAAACAACATAGAGGGAAGAATGTGAAGTTTTCAATGACTTGTGATGCTCAAATGTTTTACTGCTTTATTTCTACCACCTTCACATCAGACTATATCTGAATTGCAATTACCAAGAGAGGAGTGGATTGCTGTGGCCAGGTCTCCGCTCTGTAGCACAGCGTTTTACCCGGTCACTGTCTTTGACACTATGGCTATAGGGTAGGTGATTTTAAGGAGGAATGCAGAAGACCTCCAGGCAAACAGATATTAATCAGTCAGATGTCAAATGTCCTCAGCACCGTGGAGTTTCATTGAGAAGCCCTGTTGTCTGTAATAGGAAGGCTTCACTATGCAATTGAAGTACTCTTCAAATACTGTTACGTGTATTCGTTCGAAACGGGGGAGGGCAGAACGACAGGAAGGGCTCCACATTTAACTGCCTCATCTGCCCACTGGTTGCCATCTGATTGTTGGAATATTGCTGTAATGTCTATAATGTCTCAAATTTAACAGTTCTCACCCCTTGAAATTAATATTTTAATAGCTCCTTCCAATAACAGTTAAAATCTGTTGGAAAATATGGCTTGTCATATGACTTGCCAAGAGGGAATCAATATATTTACGTAGTTGGGAAGGAGTTTGAGGGTCACATAATGTCAAACATTAGCGATGGTGCAAGAGTTAGTGGATGACTTCACTGCTACCTGTCAGAGAGAAAAGAGAAAAGCGTAAATACAAATCATTATAGCAAACCTATTTTCTTTGTCCTACGTGACACACCTTAAAGATAAATCACTGCACTCCTGTCATTTGGCAATAAGGACATTCTCTGAAGTGTCTCAAGTTGGATACTCAAAATGACCATCCTGTTACTTGCAATTTGGTTGATCTCTAACATTTATTTTAGAGAAAGTCTCTGCAAACATATATCCATCTCTGCTTGTAAGATGAGAGGGGAAATAGCCCCATGCATTTGCTAGTCTAGACATAGTCAACAACGTAGAAAGATGTTTTAGAGAAATTTGCCTGCAAGGACTCTGTTTTGGCAAAAAGCAAGATCCTGGAGCTGTTGCTGCTGGAGAGATGGCTGCCCTGGGCTACCAAATGCTTTCTTTGCTTTTGAGCCTCACATCATGAATTGCACTGAAGTACAAAGACTCAACTTGAAATGGATTATTTTGAAAGGTCAGTTCCACAGCACATATTTGTATGGTATTTGACCTAGCAGGAAATGAAAACTTCTGATGATTTTAAGTAAGGAAGGATCAATACCTGAACAGAAGTCCTCAAGCGTAAATTCACCCAGGGACTGGGAGGACTTACCTATACACATTGGCACGTGAACTTTAGGCTGCAAAGCCAGCATGCCAAGATGCCAGACCTAGGTTGTCTTCAGAGTCTAACAAGAACAACATTCAAAGCACGTGCTCACTTCAGCTTTCAGCATCTGCTCACTAAGGTCTCTGTTGCTCATGAATATGGAATATCCTGAGCCTTCAGTAGGTACAAATCGAGATGCTCTTTTATCAGTCTAAACATGCTCTTTAGTGCACAACACAAGGAGGGGCATTAACTCAGTACAAACCCGAAGTTGAACAGCTAAATGCTTGTGATATTTCTCTAGAAAATATCTAGAGAGGCCAGTCAAAAAGAAGACCTTTGATGAGGAGGTAGCCATCCGGTATCGCAGGACAGTGAATTGTGGCTAACTTGAGCCAGTCTTTGAACTTGTGTCTCATACAGTGGCCTATGGCCATTGCTGCATACAGATGGGCAGACAATGCTATTGTTTGTTAATTCTCAGGTAACAAAACTGATCGGTCAAACACAGAAAACGTATTTCTTCTAATTTTACAGACAATTATTTTGTAAACGGACAGAAAAGATACTGTGCTTCCAACAGCTTCCAAGAAAAGCAGTTTCCCTTCTCCAGCAGGAACTGACCATACTCTCCCAACTTGTGGACATGGTGCTTTCCACTCTGCACTGAATTACGCCCAAACATAGAAAGACTTCATTTCTCCAGAGAGCAACCAGTTATTTCAGCTCATATCTGACTTCAAATGTGATCACAGATAAAAATAACAGCTCTTTGTGGCATGGATACAAAACTGAAAGGATGCAAAAATCCTGAGCAAGTATGTATTATGCATACACACCATTTCATCGTAACATCACTTGTTTAATAATGTAAAGTCATTTTTTAGCAGTTTAGAAAATCAATCAAGAATAAGTTACTCAATAAAACATGTGGGCTAATTGGCATATGCAGAAGACAATTACCTAATAAAGAGTTAAGTCTCAGCATAAGACGATCTTGCTTATCTAAAGTAGCAGGAGATTTTGGTCATCTGGTCAGGACATTTGTTAAACAGCTCATCTGAAATCAACCTTCTCCAGGAACATTGTGCCTCTTAGCACCATTTTGGGATATCAGTTCAATATTAACTCAGAAGCCTCCCACTTAACAAATTATCAGCTCAGCTCTCTAGTCCTTTAAATGTCTCTGACATTACTAATTCAAGTGCAGCTTTCCTCAAGAAAGACCAAACACCAGAGCACAAACAGTGCTTAGTGTTCTGCAAATCTCCGTATCTTGCACTAGAACAGATCAAGCTAAGAATGAGCAGAAACCTCATTTCAGCTTTGTTTTATATATGCCGCAGACAGACACACGTTGATAGGAATCAGTCCACATTTCCCTGTCTCATTCCTGAGCACGGAATGATCCCAGAGTGCATTTACTTCTAATTTGGGTGGGTCTATACATTTGCCTTGACAGCCGGAGCCTATATACCACAGGATGTCTTTTTCAGACGAAGATCACTTCGGTCCCATTTCTGGCAATGTACACTAACAGAAAATATTTGCAAAGAGAAACCCAGTATATTTTGAAGTATTGCTTTTTAAAGGACATTATGTGGGATGAAATGGTAACTTGGTTCACAGTACAGAAAAATGTACCATTACAAAATTAGCAAAATGGCTAATACACATACCTTTTCACAGATAGATCTTGTACAAAGAAAAGATTGTCTTGTGTCTACTTGCCATTTCTTTGGGACACTAGAAGAGGACCACTGATGAGGTGAGATTCCTGCCAGCCACAGACCTGTCTCAGACAGGTGAAGATGGCTCCTCCTTTCCTCTACACTTACACTCAGTCAACTTCCCACACAAAAGAAATCCACAGAAACCCTGACAGGGGACAAACTCAAGATCTGTTTGGCGGCAGCACGCATAACACAGGAAACGCTCATCGTGGGTCAGCCCCTTCTTAGAAGTACCAGGAATTCTTCGGTTCCAAGAAATTAAACAACACTTAAGGACTGTGTCCTCAAGACTGTGTCCAGTTCTGGGCTTCCCAGTTCAAAAAAGACAAACTTCCGGAGAGAGTCCAGCGGAGGGCAACAAAAATGCTGAGGGGACTGGAGGTGACTTTCCCTGATGAGGAAAGGCTGAGGGCACTGGGTCTGTTCAGCCGGAGAAGAGAAGCCTGAGAGGGGATTTCATCAATGCTTACAAATACCCTTAGGGCAGGTGTCAAGAGGATGGGGCCAGACTCTTTCCAGTGGTGCCCAGCGACAGGTTAAGGGGCAACGGGCACAAACTGAAACTTGGGAAGTTCCACCTGAACATGAGGAAGAACTTCTGTACTTTGAGGGTGTCTGAGCACTGGCACAGGCTGCCCAGAGAGGCTGTGGACTGTGTAGATATTGAAAACCTGCCTGGACGTGACCCTATGCAACTGCTGTAGGTGACCCTGCTGTGGCAGGGGGGTTGGACAGGATGATCTCCAGAGGTCCCTTCCAACCCCGAGCACTCTGTGATTCTGTGATTAACGCTATCTGTATGAACAAGGAAACAGTAGACATCAATGCCCTCCATCAGACAGACGTGCCAAGGGGGGAGATAACATTATGCGTAACTCCAAAGTAGCAGTTTAGCTTAAAGGAAAACTGTTTATTGTTTCTTGTATCTTCTCACTCACAAGTATGTCACCAGGCTAGTCAGAGAGAGCCTATCAAAGATTTTAGGCTCAGCTGCTCATAGGCTCAAGTGGTTTCAGGGCCATTGTGAACCAATGGAGCTTCAACTCCTCACACCAGGGGTTTTGCCCCCAGATCCTCATTTCATCTGAGAACAGCTCACAGACGTGCTCCTATGATACACCTTAAGAAAGGAGCCGGGTAGTTCAATCTGAACTAGTCACTGTACACCCTTTTTATGGCAAGGAAGAAAAACAGCCAGAGGGTGATTCATCTGAGCTATCTTTGGAGCCTCTTCTAGGATGAGATGAATCACGCTGTGGAAGTATCAATTCTCTTCTGAGCCTTTCATGCAGGCACACTCGCACTGGCTTTCTTTGCGAGTTCACGGACGTGTGTGTCTGTGTGTGCACGCACGTATCCTTTAAGGGACCATTTCTACATGTGAATGTTAGTACCTTGTTCCCTGGGCTATTCTGGACTGCATACCAACTTTTAGACATGTACAAGTATATGACTGTGAGGACTCAAAGAAGTATTAGCATTTCTTAAATGGCTGGTGGTTGAAAACCTATCCCTGAAGCATCTACAAACCATTTACTTATTAAGAAATGTCAGTAAATGTACAAAGTAAATAATCTGTAATTTAGCAGAAAAAGTTATTCAAGACACTTGCTTTTCCTACTAGAAAAGAAAAAAAAAATCATATAATAAAGTCATGCCACTGCATGACAAACATGAGAGGTAACCAGTAGGCACTTCTGATTTTGGCACATGACTTTTGGCAAATTTCTGTACATGGTGGAAGGATGCAAACTCTGACAATGGGAAAGGTGACAAAAAAACATCAATGACAACCACGATACCAGCAATGTATTAACCAACAAAGCCATGCACTCAGCAGACACTGGCTAATATTGAAGAGACAACATCTATCCTTCAGGTAAACACTGACCCTCTCAAGAAGTACAAAGCCTGAACCAGGAAAAAGTTAAAAGCTTGGGATAAGGACCTAATGACCACATGCAAATATCCACTGCTGACAAAGAAGGAGACAGGAATTTAACTACCATCAGTTCCTTTGAAAAATTTACTGTTCATGACCACCACTTGCACTGAGGCCTCTCTACAGAAGTTGGTACAACTTTCTGATGTCCTTGCAGAGTAACAGAAGATCTTGCTAATGGTAGTTGGAAGTTAGCCAAAAAGATTTCACTGCAGTTTAACAAGATTCACTAGCTATGTTGAAAGCTACAAAATCATTGAATAGTAAGTTATGTTCTTTTGACGGATTCTTTAAAATTCTGACTTATGCTTAGACTAAGTTTATAAATTCAATAAAAGGGTCACTCATTCACTGACAGTTTACTATTCACTAAGGATGTTATTTCCATATGGAGGGTATGGAATATTTCATTTTTATGTGTGCTGAAGAGAGACACAGCAAGCAACTCCCCCTAAACCATGCGGCATATATGGCAAAAGATATTTTTATAAGAACAGGAATAAAACTTTTATGATAGGATAGAAGTCAGTAAGCGGTAAATATTTGCCAGCAAGATGACTAAATTAATCACCAAGACCTCCTATTCCAAATATAGTGGGAACTGCAGGATCCCGTGTCATGCTGTGCATGGAAGTTGCCAAAACTGGAGTAATTTTTTGGAAAGGTGACTCGATATCTCAGAAAGACTCTCTCAGTATCAGTGGCACAGCTTGAACTGGCAAGGATCAGAAAGCTTGTGATAGAGCCGGCTCTTGTAAGGTTTCCCATGTAATTTCAAGAAATTAAGTTTTCTGATAGGGACACAAACTCTGTGATGCTTATCCAAGCTGAACTGCTGAGCCCCTCTGAAGTGTGCTGAGACAGTCCCCGTGGGGAGAGAGGGAGGCTGCCCTCAGGAGCAGGCTGGTTTTAAGTGACACATCCAGTGTAGGAGCAGAGCTGAGCAGAAATCCCAGGTAAGCCTGACACAGCACTTTAAAATTATTTGTCCGAGTGTTTTACTGGATAGCCGGCAGTTGCCAGACAAAAAGCTTAGAGGTCTGTGGGAATGACTGCAGCTTGGGGGTCCCCCTGCTCCTACACGGAGATCGCGTGCAACCGGTTCATCGAATCTTTCTCTGAAGGGTTGCTCAAAACATCTCTATGGTCAGAGATATAGCATCTTTAAGTCGTTAATAAAATAATAAAAGCGCCTAAAAGGTAAATAATTTGTTCAAAGCTTTACAGAAAAAAAGATAAAAATCTATTGTACAGCTCTGGAAAAAGCAGGATGATCTAATCTCTAGGGCTGTGCTCCCTTTGCAAGCACACTTCCCCTGTCATTTTCTGATTGGTCAAGAAAATAAATTGGAACCAAAATCACTTTGAATGTTCAGGTTTTTAAGCAAATTCCCTGGAACTGTGTTCTTTGTGTTTCTTTCTGTGAGTATTCTACTGTAAAAACTTTTGTTGATCTCAAGGTGAACAGGAATACACTTTCCATCACATACGCTACATTTTGAAGTTGTAAGCACAAATATTCCCAGAAGAACTACACAGTAACTCTTTATTCTGTAATAAAATCTCACAAAGAAAAGAAAAACCCAAGTTGGTTACAGCTAATTAAACAGAGAAAGAGTCTAAAACTTGCAACTTAATTTTTGCAGATCTGTATAAGAGATCTTCTTGCCATGAACAGATGGCCAATATCCAGTTAATCTCACCATGTTCCTCATGTATTAAATACAACATCAGCTGATGCCCAGCATTACAAATTATTCTGTGACTACACAGCACTGAAGTGGAGAGAATAATGCTTGACTGCCCGGTAGTTGGGGTTTTTTTGAGCAGAAAAGACTTATTCAAAATGAATGGCACGAGAAGTAAGCTGAATGACCAGAGGCCACCCTGCCAAAAAAACAAGAAATCACATCACTCCACAGCTTAAGCATCCAGAGCTGCTACAGTACCCACAGATGGAGAAAGAAGTGACCTGGCAATAGGAGGAACAACTCCAACCAGGCTAAAAATCCCCACCTGGGAAGCAGGGTACATAAAATGAGAAGCAGGCTGTACTGAGATCCCTGCTGGCTGTGGCCAGGCTGCTAGCCACACCTGAGTGAGCCAAGTCAAATCTCACCTGGGTAAATCTATGTGACACTTCAGGGACAACACTTAAGAAAAAGTCCTTCATGTATACATCCTGGTCAGCTTGTGAGAAAGGCTGCACTGCTCTGGTATAGGATGGAGTTTCTGTCTGAGTCAGCTGTGGTGGGGGAGTTGCTTTTCTGCCACAATTTCTCTCTTTTTGCAGTCTCTGAGTAGACTCACTTGCCCTGCAGAATCACTCCCAGAAAATTAGTTTTTAGCCTTTGGATAGAGACTTCTGAGAGGGGAAATAGCCTGCTCGATACTCAGATTCATCTGCTCTGCAACTAGCATATGCAGAGTAAATAAACTTAATTTACACAGAACAACTTGATGATTTCTCCTCTAATGAAGGATTAACTATCAATGCCTTGAAAGGCATCTGGCAGCAGTAATCTGCAAGCCCTCCTTCTTAGGGGGCTGGACTATTACAGAAATAACTTCTCTTCCAGCCGACTGTATGCTGACAGATCAACAAATGGATTAACGCAGTCCCAAAGGCCCACAGATCCAGCCCTGTACCCCGGCGACCTTGCTCCTTTTCTCCACCAGCCAGTTACTATAGTAGTTATGCTGGGTATGCCCAAATTGCCACATAAGTTTTCCAACAGTCGGGCACAGGAGAGGAGAGAGAGCAAACTTCTTGTTTTCCGCAGTCACATAGCTCTTTGCTACTGACTTACCCAGGCATCTCGGAGAAGTCGTGCCATTTTCCTGAGCTTCAGATACTCTGTTAGCAAAATGGGCGCAAATGCCTTGTGCCTTACTCTGCTCATTATTTTGAGATGAAACACTCTGTTTAAATGCTGATAAAATAATTATAAATGAGACAACATCCCGTGGAAGAGAAAATGAAAAAGGCAGCAGGCTCTGAGGGGAGAGTATAGGTTAATTCAAAACGATGATGGAAATATAATGATACAATTAAGAGTGGTAAACAAATCGAGAGGTAATGAATCACTATATTAAACTAAATGTCACTATGCATTCTTACGGTGTAGGCATAATTCTCACAAGAATGCCTTAAACAACTCTGAAGAACTCAAATGCACCAAGATTGCAATTTAAAAAACTAATAGAAAAGTCTACCATTCAGGACTGCTAATAAGATTTCTGCAGTTTAATAGCTTTTCTCCCTAAAATAGATGGTGCTTTGCCATGTAACTAAGCTCACAGATCTCTGCTCTCAACCTTCTAGGGCAATTTCCGTGACACTACTAAAATATACACCATGCTCCTGGGTCTGGGAGATAGATTTGTCACCAGAGAGGCTGGGCCACTGAAAGGTTAGTTCTTTCTGTAGCTGCTTCTCAGCAAGACTCAGGGTGCGATGTTCAATAGCTCTGCTCCAGTGTGCAACGATAAAACGAAGGCGTTTACATGTGAATGGGTGGATAGGAATGAAACCCTGTTTGTGGGGTGAAATCCCAACAGCCCCATCTAGGCATCAAAACCTGATGCTTCCAAAGCAAAGATTCCCAAAAATAAGGAAAAGTCTCCTGCCACGTGCTGCTCTTGAAGCCTAAGTCCTCATGAAAAAAAAAAATCAAACAGCTAAAATGGAGGACAATATTGCCATGTTCAGAAGTGATTTTTACCTACAACTCAAAACAATTAAGGAAAAGTCTCCTGCCACGTGCTGCTCTTGAAGCCTAAGTCCTCATGAAAAAAAAAAATCAAACACTTAGCTAAAATGCAGGACAATATTGCCATGTTCAGAAGCGGTTTTTACCTACAACACAAAACAATTACTTCTTTGAATCTGAACAACCTGTTGGGGAAGATGCATTCTCAAAGGCAATTTTTTCTCCCATTTATTTTCCATAGACATCAAGCGACCAGGCATGAGAAGGTTCCTCAAGGGATATGGCTACAAGGCATCCTGACACGCAGCTCCGAAGAATTATAAAATTGGGGCTCTCCCCTGGAACTACCAAGTCTCTATTCCAGCACAGTTCGGTGGTCTCAGCTTTCATGGCTCTGTCCTTGTTTGCAATCCTCGGCTGCAAGCAAAGGGCTGACTCAGCTCACAGCATGAGGAGAGTCCTGTGCCTCTGCCAAAGAATGCTAGATGATGACAAAATAAAGCACAGGTGCTTAAACTTGTTGTAATTCAGCATTTACAGTGATAGAGGTGAAGATAAAATATTCATGGAATACCAACTAACTTGCTACAGTTCAGTTTGCAAATAGTTTAAAAAAAGACTGACCAATTAACTCTTACTACAATAAGAAGCTGAAAAAACAGCTAGGGCTTATCAAACAATGTAAATCTAGTGGCAGATAAACATAACCAAACTCTCATTTCACCTCCCATTTAACTCCTTATTTTCTCCCTACATTTTCTGTGTGCTTCAGTGTCCCAAGCCATATAGCCCTGATCCTTCATTCCTGTTTTTCTTTTTTATCCATCATCCTGCCTTGTTTTACTTCTCAAGGGTAGGTCCACACCATATAGACTCACAGTGATGATCACTTGGTGGACTTTCTGAAATCTGCCTGGGAATATGAATAGCTAGTCTGAAAGCTGTTTTCTCAACAAATGCATCCATTTGTATATGCACTTGAGATTTCCAGGACTAGGACCTATCAATGCCAGACCAGAAATGATCATGAGCCATTACATTCATTACATGAGTCATTACATTCAGCAGCTGCTTCTTCTTTGGGAATTTCCTTGGACTACATGTTTGCTCAAGCACAAAGAAAGTATTTCCCACCCTTGCAAAGGGGGAACGTGCGAAAATAAAGAGGAAGGAAAAGCTACATCCGTATGACAAAGACAAGTGACAAAGGAAGGTTTCAGGATTTGTCAGAGAGAGATACAGGAACAAACCTTCAGGTGAGAGGGAAAGTGGTGCCCGCAGGGCAAGGAGCAGCTCTCACCTCGGCCAGAGACAGAGAAGGTTCACGCGAAGGAGCCTGCCCACCTCCTGCTATCCCAGATGCTGATGTGCAGAGAGTTTGTATGTGAAGGACAGACCAAAGAAAACCCAATGCATTTAGGAATACTACTGATTTCAGATGATTTCTAATCTCTTGTGCTTTATCTCTAAGTAAACACAATTGTGTGCTTAGTAACTCCACACAAGGTCTAGTCACCTTTTTTTTTTTTTTTTTTTAAAAACAGATTAATGCTCCTGACCTCATGGGTCTGAAGAAGTAACCCATAAATCGCAAGGCTATCTCCTGTGGAGAGAGCCCACAAAAGGCTGTGTTTGTGCTAAGATAGGATCTCAGGAGTGACCTCTGGGGATGGGATAATGGGTGCAAGTTTCAGCTCCAAGGAGGAGTTGGACAAGGACACACATACTCCGGAAAAGCCAAGGGAGGGGAGGGTGACAGTGGTGCCTGGGCTCTTTCTGTTTAGGCTCCAGACATCTGAAGCACTTGGGATTCCCCATCCAGCAAACCTGGCCCTCAGGAAGACTCTGGATCAACACTCCACATACATATATGTGCTCACAGGAACAGCTAACCAGTACTGAACAACTGGCTTTGCTCCATTACCTGCTTTAACTCATATTCCGCATAAACTTAACCATTTGCAATATTCACTTCATTTAACTTCGCTATGCTATTACTTTTCCCAGGCTAAAACAAGCACGTTGAAATCTAACAACCAACTGTAGCACCTGTGGAATAGCTTCACTCATCCTCCCGTCACACGATGAATAACCATGTCTGGCACAAGGACCAACACATCCACACAGAGGCACTGTACCACAATGGGAGAAGACCATCTCCTCCTGGCAATGCCCTCCTCATAGCAGCACAGAAGATCTCCCTTACAGCTCCAAAAAACAGACTGGCACAGGAAGAGATCAGCTCATCAGTTAACTGCCACTCTAACTGTAAAAAATAAAATGCTATCACCTACATACCAGCACACTGCCCATCCCAAAGTACTATGGTCAAGTTAGCTTCATCCAGCTCCACTTAATAAGCAAATCATGGCCTCTTGCACCAGTTTCAGTTTAAGAGTGGTCTTAAGACGTCGCGCTGTGCAGAGCTCATTACAGTAATCCCCTCCTGAAGTAATGAGGTGTTGGCTGAATTGGGTAAATAGTGAAATAGAAAATGGTTATATTCTAATGAGGTGCAGACGGAAAGTAAACAGTGGGTATAATAATCATCTGAGACACCCAATTCCAGCTGCTCTTTTCTCTAATTTTTGGACAAACAGCATCAACTCCAACCCCTCAATCCAGGGCTCCCACGGCTTCATTACCCCACCACCCCTCGTAACCCATCCTGCATGGGCCACAGGTACCAAAATGGTTATCCAAAGGCCAGGCTTGTAGAGATACAGCATGAAATCTTTCATGACACTTGTCTGCTGGTGTGAGACAGCTGCGACACTGACATGGTTGACAAATGCCTCTGTTTATTTTCTTTTGCTAAGCTTTGAAATAAAGCTTCAAGCCTATTGAAGCAGCTGCAAGCTGCCTCAGTAAGGCCTATGAACAAGAGTTTGTTTGCAAAACAAACTAAATTTCTCTGGGACTCTACCAAACAAAACTGAACCTCCCAGACAGCACAACCATTCTCTCTCAAGAGATGCCAACAGACCCACCGAGTTTCTCTATTAGTATTTAAGCACACAACTGGGGAAAAACCACAGCCAGGCAACCAAGCCTGTTGTGTCAGAGGCTGGTGACTGCTAGACTTCCCTCAGAGACTGCTGTAGGAAGGTGCAAGGCTTGCACCTTCAGCAGATGGGAATTCTCAGCTGACTTCCACACAGGTGGGCTCTCTAAAGGCACTGAAATGGTCATTATCACACAACATTTCTGCAGAGCACTGCACTTCAGAGCACCCAGAGCAGGCTGTACTCCCCCGCCTCAGTTAATAGATGAGGGGATGGAGTGCACCCTCAGTAA